>NC_069499.1:324271167-324518667 GCF_027579735.1 Bombina bombina
TCCAAATAGGGGTTGATTGATATTATAACAGCATACCAATATGTCATTTGTGAGAGGTAAAAGTAACCTTAATACTGAGAAAAAGACATAGAAAGAAAGAGATAACAAAAGAAAGGGGAAAAAAACACCCACACATATCCCATGTAAACTTAACTCATACAATATATTTTATGAAAGCTCTCAAGAATTGTTTCACATAGGCCACATGTTTATTCCCACATGTTCACCTTGTAATTTATATCTATAAATATAATTTGGTTTCCAACGTCATACGCTCCATCCTCCACTCTATCAGTACTATGTGGTGGATGTGTTATTCATGATCCAATAGAACCATATCTTCTCAAATGACTCTCTAGTATTCATGATCCATGAAGCGGATTCATGGATTCTAAATGTGTTATTTATCCTGTTCCTTACTTCCATCCATGATGGTACCCCCATTTTCCAATAATAGGCTATAGCTGTCCTGGTGATTGTACATACTATTCTAATAAATGTATTAATATCCTTGTTATACTTTCTGTCACCTGTATGTAGCAAAGCCTGCGATATATTGAGTGCTATCTCCTCCTCTAGTATCATGATAAGCAGGGTTGAGAGAGAGTGCCAGAGTTGTTTGACCCCTCCACACTCCCACCATATATGCTTAAAAGTACCTACACATCCACATCCTCTATAACATAGATTTGATTTGGTTTGTGACATGTGGGAGGTACCAACGAAATGCTGTTTTAAGGGAATTTTCACGTATGGATGAGGATAATTGTAGGTATTGGAACCACCTTATCTCCATCAGTGTCAATTTGTCTTGAATCTGAGTATAAGTCATTTAAGTAGAGCGTCCGCTACCCTGCACAGCCCTTTGTTGACCCATTTGTCTATAGTGCAATGAAGCTCCTTAGGTAAGATTTTTCTAAGTGGGGTCATTACTGATTGTGGGGGTAGTATTGTGTCGTGCGCAGCTATCCATTTATTAACTTGTCTGGCGGATGCATACTGTATATCGGAGATCTGTGTGCAGCTGTACTACCTATTTGGTAACTCCACAATATATCATCATTCTGTTGTAGACCGTCCATCCCCGCCTCCAATTTGGGCCAGATAACATCCCCCTGTCTCCTCCCCTTCAGCATTGTTTGGGATATTCTTGCTGCTTTGTAATAATCTAACAAGTTTGGGATGCCCACTCCCCCCCAGAGTTTTGTGATGTATGTATGAGTTCTTGAAGGAATTCTCGCTTTTTTTCTGCCTCTAACATAAGCGATTAACTCTTTTTGTATTGTAGACAGTTCTAAGGTTGGGATTGGTATAGGTAGAGTTCGAAATAAGTAGAGTAATCGTGGGAAAATGTTCATTTTGACTGCGGAAAGGCGGCCATAGCAAGAGAAGTTGTATCTCTTCCATTTCTGGAGGTCTTGTCATATAGATTTATAAAGTGGTATGTAATTATACTTATACAATTGGTGAAACTGAGCTGTCAGTTGTATCCCCAAATACTTGAGAGAATGTTTTACCCATTTAAAATCAAAGTTAAGCTCTATAGTTTTCTTAGTATGGGGGTAAAGCTATTGTTAGTGCTTCACATTTCTCAAGATTCATTTTATATCCCAAGATCTGTGAAAATCTATCGAGAAGGTTATATAAGTTCGGAAGAGATATCAAGGGTTTTTTAATTGTAACTAAGATATCATCCGCAAATAGGGTAAGTTTGTAGTCGTGGTTAGCTATTCTTGTACCTTTTATGTTTGTGGACAGTTGTATTCTAGCTGCCAAGGGCTCTATGCAGGTTGTGAATATTAGGGGAGAAAGAGGACACCCTTGTCTTGTTCTATTCCATATAGGAAATGGTTTAGATCTGTATCCTGCCGCCACCACTTGTTCTGTGGGATTAGAGTAAATCACCTGGATTGCCTTAATAAAGGGACCATCATAACCCATATGTCCTAGTACCATCAGTATATATGCCCAATCTATCCTATCGAATGCCTTCTCCGCATTCAAAGACAGGAGCAGAGTAGGCGTCTCCTCCCTACGAAGGTAATCTATAATGTTTATCATTCTTCTGATATTGTCAGGGGCCTCTCTATTCATTACAAATCCCACCTGATCTGGGTGGATAAGTGAAGGTAATATTGCTTTCAGTAAATTGGCCAATATTTTAGTAAAGATCTTTAGATCTTGATTTATAAGTTATATAGGGCAATAGCTGGCACACAATTTAAGGTTTTTTCCCTGTCTTAGGAATGACCACTATTTTGGCTCCCAGTAACTCCTAGGTATCTCATGGCCTCCTAAGAAGTGATTACAGAATTTTGTGAGGTTGAGTCAGCAATGTCGTACGAAACAGTTTATAGTATCTCCTGGAAATCCATCCGGTCCCACCACTTTTCCCCACCTTTAATTCTGTTATGACCTGTATGATCTCTGCAGGAGATATGATGGCATTCAAAACTTCTCTGTCCTTCTCAGATATACCTGGGATGCTGAAGTGGGCATCCTGTAGGAAGCTATGTGTGTCCCTGTACAGTAGTTTGTGAATGTATAATCATATGTCTGTCTTAAAGTTGGCCGTAGTACCTTGCAAACTCATCAACTATCCCCTGGGGAGAAGTTATTGTGTTACTATCTAGCCTGCTGAATGAGAGGAATAGCCATGGCTTTATTTCTCTCCTGTATTTTATGTGATAAATACCTATCAGGCTTGTTGACAAATATAAATATTGAACTTTCAATTTGTGTAGTGTTCTAGTTGCATTTGTAGTCGTCAATAAATTAGCTAACACTGTTCTCTGCAACTGCAAAGTCCACAAGATGCCAATATTGTGTGTGAGTCTATATATCTTTTCTAAATTGGCTGTCTCCTGATGAAGTTTAGATATCTGCTGCCAGAGTTGTCTGGTATGTGCCACCTTTCCCTGTATTAGTAAACCCCTTAAGTATGCTTATGAGCTGCCCGTGTATTTAAAGGGTTGGAGAGGTATCTACATTGATGTCCCAGTATTCTTTAAGATATTTTAGGATGTGGTCTTGAGCTAAGGGTTGTTTAATGTATTTTGAGTCGTAAGGCACAATTGTTCCTGTCTAATATCTTGAACCCCATCTAGTAACAAAGATATTATGGAGTGATCGGACCACCACACATACATAGATTTCGGAGGATAATAAGGTTGAGTGAAAAAATTTGGCTGGCAAAGATATAGTCAATCCTTGTGTACGGTGTTATGTGTAGCAGAGTAGTAAGTGGTGTTGGTTGTAATACCGTATAAAGCCTGCCAAGCGGTCCATGAGAGTGCGGGATGCAAGATGTTCTCGTATATATTTTATATTACGATTATGTTGTTGTTCCTTGTGGATAAGGCCTCCCGATTGGATGCCGTGATTGGACGATGGATTAATATTAAAGTCCCCAGCCACAATGATTCTAGTTTGAGACCACTGAGTGAGGAGATACGATATGTGGGTTAAGAAATCTGCTTGCTTCTCATTGGGTGCGTATATGTCACATAGATTATATCTGTGCTGTCAATTTGACCCTTAAATAATAGATATCTTCCTTCCTCATCTGTGATTGTACATTTGTGTGTAAAATTAAGGGCCGAAATGGATTAAAATGGAGATTCCTAATTTTTTAGTAGAGGCTGTTGCATGGAAGTGTTGTGAAAGTATCTGGACCAGTACTTAGGGACTTGATGGCAAAGAAAATGAGTTTCTTGTAATAAAAGGATATTAGCCTTAATATTTATGTATTGGTTCATTGCTACTCATCTTTTAACATCCGTATTCAGGCCTCTCACATTGTAAGAAATCCGTTTTAATTTGAGTATTGTCTGGAGCCGTAATAAGCTAGGAAGCATCTTTACCATGTTTTTTAACAAATAGCTATCTGGTGGGAAACGGTCTCAATCCAATCCCGTATTATGTCTGTAGGAAACACATGGCGGTGCATCAGTGATGTGTAGATCTAAGCAAAGAGCATATTTGGTTGTGTGGGTATAATAACAAACTAGTAAATTAACCATAAAAAATGAACATAGTACCTCCCTCACGAAGGGTTAGGGGATAAAAACAGATAACATCAACATTGACATAACTGTACCAAGTGCCATATATATAAAAGAACAATTATATGCAAAGCCCCCCTTTAGGCATATATTGTCTGCAGTGAACACCCTCTTACCTCTGAGTTTACCCTCAGACCTGCAAAAAATATCACAATAAACTGGTACCTATAAAGAGAGTCCTACAACACAGGTACTTTTTAAACATTATGACTGTAGAAAGTCTTAGAGCTGATGCCTCTCTAGGTGCGGCTCAGTAGAGAAGTATTCATAGAAGTATACTCTATTTTAGAGATCTTGGGCCTCCCAGCATCTTTGGACCTTCATCAGCCATCTTCTCTCCTCTGAAAAGGATTTCTAGAACTCGGATCTTTGTTTCATTTGTCTTTAGGATGTTGTTTGCTTATTGTTTTTCATTTAGGGAGGGTGCTTGATTTCAGTCGTGTCTGAGGTTCCAGTGGAAGCATCGAAACCGGTAAGTCAGGCATGTTTGGTGCCTCTAGTCCTAATCTTTGACGCAATCAACCACTTCCTTGATGGTTATAGGCAGGTTGTTCTTTAATATATAGAGAGCAAAAGGGAACCCCCACTTATATTGGATCTGTTGTTTTATCAATAATTGAGTGGGAGGGCGCAGAGAGTTCCATCTTTGTAAAGTCCTAAGGGACAGGTCTTGATAAAATTGGACAACGGACCCCTGGAATTTGAAGGTAGGAGTATTTCTGGATGCTGAGAGAATCAGTTCCTTATCATGAAAGAGTAGCATTTTCACGATTACATCACGTGGTGGAGCCTCTCCCCTGGGTTTAACCTCCAGAGCCCTGTGGGCCCTTTTCATAGTAAATTCTGTATCTCCCTTGTCTCCTGTTATGCTTCTGAAAAGTTGTTGCAAATAGGCAGGCAGATCTCTATGGTGACTGTCTCTGGTATACCTTTTAGTCTTAGATTACTTCTTCTACTCCTGTTCTCCAAGTCCTCTATTTTATCTTGCATCTCTGTGAACAAGAGTTGATGTTAGTATATAGTTTGCGAGACCCCAGCTATGTCTTCTGTGAATGCTTCTGTGTGGTCTTTGAGTGTATCAATTCTGCCACCAAGTTCAGCAATGTCTGATCTGATTTCTGTCAGGCTGGTAGTGACCGCCTTGTGCATGGAATCTATTTTGTCTCATAACTTATCGAAGCTGGTGGAGATATATTGCTTTGAAACTAGGTATTTTAGATCTGCTTTGGTCACAGGAGTCTGGTCTGCAATTGGTGTTGTGGTTTCTGAATCTGAATCCATTTCTTCTTCCACTTCTATTTCTGGATGATCAATTTGTTTCAATGGTTTAGACGATTTAAAATATGTGTTCAAGGAAGAGGTCTTACTTTGTCTATCCTTGGTGGATTTTCTGGCAGACATTTTGGGGGATACGTGGATATCCACAAATAGTCTCTGATAGATATTTTGATAAATGAGAGAGTGGATGTAACCAGGTAGGAGATTACCTATATATAAAAGAGAAAAAAAGGGGGGACCCCAGGAGATCCTATAAGCTAGGGGAGAGGCTTGTATTAAAATGTCCTTGTTGACATATGTAGATAGGGCCCCGGTATGGTTTGAGTATTACATAGGTTCACTATGTTATGGTATGAGTGGCATGTTATAGAAGACTGTTCCGCTGAGATTCATACCGGATATCACTTAGTAGCTCCGCGGGATACAGATTTTCTATCTTCCAGGGGGTCTCTGATGTCTGAAAAGCTTTAGTTTAGCACCTGCACAGCATGTGGCTGTGGTTTAGAAGTCAAGCATATTTCTAGGTGTTGTTTGTACAGATTTATTCGTCCCAGAACTTTAGATGCACCATACCAGGTTCAATGGATGAGGTCCTGCAGAGGGTCAGCAGTCACTATACATTGTGGTGTTATGATTCAACAACTTGGATGTGGGGAGGTCTTAAGTTGTATTTTAAAAAGTGCTAGTTGTGACTCCCAGCAGTGTATAATGTATCTGTGATCTGATGCACTGGTTGCAACCAGTCTTGGTTTGATGGGAGAACTATTTCACAACTGGGGCTGTGAAGAAAGATGGTGGTTTTTCCCACCACTGATCTTCCTGCAAATGTGTGGTACCGGCTCTGTAGTTAGTAGCTTAGTCCCAATAAAGTGTTGCTTAAATCTATGGTCTGTTGATCATATGTGTGTGATTGACCATTTGTTACTTCATTTTGAAATATGGCCTCTGGATCGTTTACAGCTCTTATTAGACAGCAAATACATATAATCTCAACCCTGCCGTTCTTGTGATGCTTAGCTCTGCTTCTCCTCCACTTTTGGTGGTGTTATTGAGACCTTTGTTGTCTTTATTATGACCAAAAGTCCCGGAGTAGGCTGCAGCTGCAGACTTTCCTAGAAATTTGCCGTTTCTCTATTTCTGTTATACTATAAACCCACTCGAAACTGCTCCGAATCAGCACCGGATTGTCTGTGCCTATGTGGCTTGCACCCAAGGGGTATTTCCGATCTGATTACCTCTAGCAGATGCACAAAATCACTATTAAATGTCAAGTTCTGTACGGAGCTTCACAGTAGTGCTGCTGCTCAAGTTGCTGGCAAGCTCCGCCCCCGCTATCAAGTCAATTAAAGGGACTGTCAAGTCCCAAAAAAACTTTTATGATTAAACTAGGGTATGTCATTTTAAACAACTTTCCAATTTACTTTTATCACCAATTTTGCTTTGTTCTCTTGGTATTCTTAGTTGAAAGCTAAACCTAGGTGGTTCATATGCTAATTTCTTAGACCTCTGCATTTGACAGTTTTTCACCACTAGAGGGTGATAGTTCATGTGTTTCATATAGATAACATTGAGCTCATGCACGTAAATTTACAGAGGAGTGAGCACTTATTGGCTAAAAAGCAAGTCTGTCAAAAGAACTGAAATAAGGGGTCAGTCTGCAGAGGCTTAGATACAAGGTAATCACAGAGGTAAAACATGTATTATTATAACTGTGTTGGTTATACAAAACTGGTGAATGGGTAAGAAAGGGATTATCTATCTTTTAAAACAACAAAAATTCTGGTGTTGACTGTCTCTTTAAATGTTCAAAATGTATGGACCTTGTAAATCAGTTTCTACACACATTTTTTTTTAATAATATGTTTTTATTAAATAAAGTATCTTATACAATCTTGTAAAAGAACAAATACACAAACGCATTGTAAATAGAACCATGTCGACAATTTTTCCCTGTACAAACTGGGAAGGTAGTATGTAGTTTCAAGTCCAATAATGTCTCTCTTGGAAAGTTATTAGTCCTATAGCATATGATGGTAAAACAAAACAAGTTGAATTATAGGTGTAGGCAGTACATTGTCCATTGTGATCATATAAGTTGGCGTTCTACCATCGAAAGGTGCATCAGATTTTGGACATTACATTTGACTATACATATGTTTGTATCTGAAGTGCAAACTCCGCATTCTGCTACACAGTGAATGAGCCAAGAAGTAGCTCAATTATCTATGTCCATAATTGGCCACAGCATAGATTAGATAAACTATACTATAGCATTTCAAAGGAAATGTCCTTGACAGTGAAGCGATATAATGTTTTCTTAAGAAAATGATAGTCATGGGGCTCAATGTACGAGGCAATCATATAACTGATTAGCATTATTTGTGTGACTATTACAACACACCTGCTTACGATTGCATTGTAATGAGAGTGCGTTGGGTGCTAACAAACTGCTATAATTATCACATTTTCCATCCATTAAAGCCTGTTTTCATAGAGCAACAATTGATCAGTCTTTGCTCCGGAGCTTTTGAGGGGCAGGTTTGCTTTTGTAAAGTTTTGTCAAAAAACTAAGCAAAATATATTAATTAATTAAATTAAATGAAATAAAAATCAGTCAAACCTTTATGCAGTATTTCTGCATTGCAACGGGAACCATAAATAATAGAATGTACATTCTTAGCTATCTTCGTTATCTTCGAAAATAGTTAAATGCAGAAGCTGTTTTTTATGTTGGCAATGAATATGAGTTTCTTTATTTTATGTCTAGCATTGTGAATATCCTACTGTGTCACAAACATTTTACCTATTATTAATTAATAAAGGCTTGTATAGTTACAAATACATTTTTTTTTCTAACCTGAATGTAGATTTGCATATCTCCTTATCAACTGCAGATCAAATACAGGTTATGTACGAAAAAAAAAAAAAAATCAGAAATGATGAGAAAGAATGACGCAATTACTCTCCCTGGGGGACTTAAGATTTTTTTATTTCCATGAAGTTATAACCAAGTTAGAAAGAGATCTTAAGTTTCCTTTTAACGTCTTCATGTTATTAGCAGTACTTTTAAACTTTTGCTGTTTCTTCCCCATTAGAAGAATAGAGGTAAAATACTTGTCATTATCCAAAGTGCTTGAAAAGTACTTGAAAAGAAATCTTGCTTTAGATGGATGAATAGCTGCTTATGATTGCATTGTAATGAGAGTGCTTTGGGTGCTAACAAACTGCTATAATTATCACATTTTCCATCCATTAAAGCCTGTTTTCATAGAGAAAATCTTAGTATGTATTTGTCATTTGCGTTGCCGATTAATAGAGCAATGAAGCAACTGTAATTGCCAAATAAACATGTTAATAACAAGGGCACAACAGCAATCAATAGGTTAATAACAGCAATAATTCTCTAATTAAATAGACCAAGTTCATGTTTTTATTATTTGTTGATTTTTCATAGGTTGGTGCTTTAGAAAGTGGTGTCTACAATGCTCTGTTCTCCCTACTAGGTAAGAAAGTTCTATCTTTGCTTATAAAGTGGTCACATTGCATTGTTTTCAGACCCTAGTACAGTTATGAAATCGGGGCTAGTGTTTCTGTTATCCTAATGTCTGTAGTTATTCCCATATATATTCAGCAACGCTCAGTTCCAGTTGTGTTGTAATAGTCACACAAATAATCCTAATCAGTTATATGAATGGAGGCTTAATAATAAGATAAGATTAGTAAATTGAACTTAATAATGACTTTGGAAGACAATGCCTATTACTGTCTTCCTAGTTGACAACAATTGATCAGTCTTTAAGAAAATCATATAGGCCTAGATTACAAGAGGAGTGCAACTGATAAAGGCGTGCAGTATGTTATCTCTTGCTTTAGTCTTGCACAACCAATTACATATTGGGCCAGATTTCAACTGGTGCTCTATTTAGTGCTTTTTCTGGGGTGACACTTCTATGGAAGTAAGCTTTTTGGTCGTGCCAGGTACCTTGTGTATTACAAGTTGAAAGTAAAAAGTTTGCATACAAACAAATCTGATGCAAGCCAACCAAAGGACCTTTTAATATTGTGATCACGCTAATGTATTCTCCTCATAGACTTCAAAGCTAACCAGGAGGGAGTTATGAATATTACACATTCCAATGTTTTTCACATGCAGGTAAAAGTAATTTTTATTCTTAAATACATATATCTATATATATATCACAAACTGGAAAAAGAAATAATGATGGCACTACATAGGCAGTTGCCCTAGGAAATTTATGAGAAATAAAACCTTGTATAAGGCTAATTGTTAGTTTGATTATTGGGCGGGTGCTGTACCCTATATAGAAATACTATTCAAAGACGATTCAGTACAAGACTGTGTACATATATAGCACTCAACATGCCAGTGTCTGAAACACTAGATTAAGTGAGAGCTATAATAAATAGCAGAAGAAGCATATGTAAAATGTAAGTCTTGTTCGAGTCATGTAAAACTTAACTTTTATTAATAAAATACACATAAAAAAAGGAAAAACACACATCCCTAAATGTTAAAAACACAGTAACAGCTGATCCAGTAGGATGATAGAGTCTGTGGAAAAACTCTCAGTATATCTGAGTAAATCTGACATATATAAATAAATGACTACTTGTCACTCAGAGGTGGATGATCAGAAATGGATATAAGTACTATGATGGAAAGAATATTTTCCCGGAATATGATCAAAAATATAAAATTATTGGAGAGTGGTTGCAACGAGGTCAGGTAAGTGCAGGCCAGAATATTATATCCCCATCTCAGGTATCAGGATAAGGGAATACTGGGTGAAATAGATCTTTATAGGAGGAAATAAAGTCTTTAGTGTCACTCTGTTGCTGGGATCTCTTATTAGGGAATTGTATACCAGGACCTAAAGAATATAAATCTATATTGATGCTTAACACACCCCAGATATTACGTAAAAAATAGAATAAATACTGGGTGTTATGAGACCTCGTAAGCAGAGAATTATATTTCTAATAACACTCTAAGATAATAATCATCCTACAATGGAATGTGTTATTAAATAACCATTATTTCGATGTCATATCAGTACTCTATGGTTATGTATTCCACTGTAATACCATGATAGTACTGTAATGAAGTGGGTAAATTCATATATGGAAATTATCAATATAATTCACTTTAATAGCTTAAATAGCATTAGTTTCCAAAATAAATTAGAAACCCTGCATTCAATAATAATATACTGTTTCCCACCATAAAGGTAACAGGTCCATATACAGGTGGGTTGATAAGTTCCCTAGTTGGGGAATAATATATTAGGACCCGTGGTTTATAACTCTATGGTCTGTGTGTTATGTACACCCCTGGTATTATATAAGGGAACAGATATATATTAGGTATTACAGGACATCTAGACAGGAAATCTTATAAGGGATGTCACCCTGGGATACCTTGACATACTGCACGCCTTTATCAGTTGCACTCCTGTTTTTAACATCTAGGGATGTGTGTTTTTCCTTTTTTATGTGTATTATATTAATAAAAGTTACGTTTTACATGACTCGAACCAGACTTACATTTTACATATGCTCGTTCTGCTATTTATTATAGCTCTCACTTAATCTAGTGTTTTAGACACTGGCATGTTGAGTGCTATACATGTACACTTCTTCTCAGTCTTGTACTGAATCGTCTTTGAATAGTCTATCTATATATATATGTATATACCTATACCTATATTATATATATATATATATTATATATAATATATATTACATATATATATATATATATATATATATATATATATATATATATATATATATTACATTACATTTTCTTCTATGTGAAGAATATTGGAATGTAAAATTTAGGTCTAACACTTTGTTACATGAAAAATACTAATCTTAAGTGTGTGTTATTGAAATATTAAATATAAAATATTACAAATAATAATAATTAAAAATTATTGTACATCCTGATTTTTTTTTAACAATTATTATTATTTAACAATTTTTTATATGTAACATTTCAATAACACAATGTAAGATTGGTAATTCTTCATGTGCGCTAACCCAACACCGTGTTAAACCTAAATCTCAAAACACAAATCATGTTACACAGATAGGGGCCAATTTATCATATGTCAGGCGGACATGATCAGCTGAGCAGATCATGTCCGCCCGACATCGCTCAATGCCGACAGCATACACTGTCGGCATTTAACATTGCACAAGCAGTTCTGGTGAACTGCTTGTGCAATGCCGCCCCCTGCAGCTTTGCGGCCAGCAGTGGATGTCAATCAACCCAATTATATGAGATCGGGCTGAATGCTGCTTGACGCCTCAGAGGCGGCGGACCAGTTAAGGAGTAGCAGCCTTAAGACCACTGCTTCTTAACTGCTGTTTCCGGTGAGCCTGAAGGCTTGCGTGGAAACAGCTGCATTGGGGCCGATTGACTGCTTGGTAAATCGGCCCCATAGTGTTCATATGAGTGTAATTGTAAATTACAATGTATTTATGTTGTATTTAGTGCAACTTTTTTTAATGCACTATCCTACATGCAAGGTATTCAGTTGCACTAATCTTATGAGCGTAATATGCAATTGTGCTGTTGTGATCTTGTTTGCTTTCATCTTGTAATGTGCACGCTATTGCGCTATTTCTGATGCGTACAAAAACCCAATCTCGCTCTTGCGCAACAACTAGTGTGCCACTTGTAATCTAGCACATTATCAGGTATAACAAGTTTTGTTAAAATGTTTTACAAATGCATTTGAATGCTCCCAATACTTGTATAAAATGCTCTATACTTTCAATGAAAAACAGTAGTTGTGCACTTATTACTCTCAAATTACAATTCTTTAGTTAAAGGAACACTGTACCCAAAAATTTTCTTTCATGATTCAGATTGAGCATGAAATTTTAAGCAACTTTCTAATTTACTCCTATTATCAAATTGTCTTCATTCTCTTGGTATCTTTATTTGAAATGCAAGAATGTAGGTTTAAATGCCGGCCCATTTTTGGTGAACAAACTGGGTTGTCCTTGCTGATTGGTGGATAAATTCATCCACCAATAAAAAAGTGCTGTCCAGAGTACTGAAACGAAAAATAAGCTTAGATGCCTTCTTTTTCAAATAATGATAGCAAGAGAACGAAGAAAAATTGATAATAGGAGTAAATTAGAAAGTTGCTTAAAATTGCATGCTCTTTCTAAATTACAAAAGAAAAAATTTGGGTTCAGTGTCCCTTTAAGTGTTGCAATTCGAAATACCACATTCTCTTTTAGTTCTTTAGAAAAATAAGTATAATCATTTTTGCTTGGTATTGTGCATTCAAAAACATGGAAGGTATATAGCAAAGAACCAAAAACTACACTACTTGAGTTTAATTTTTGTGCTCCATCAGCTTTGTGCTTAAGTATTATCCAAAATGAATATATTGCGGCCCCTTATAGAAATGTATTTGGACATTACACACCTCCGTTGACATGAATAGAATGCATTCACAATATATATATTAACCATTGGATTGAAATTATAGAGGAAAAATGCAAAGGGGTGTGGATGTTACAGGAGCAGTATAAGCTTTTCATACCGCTTGAGAGTTTAAACAATAGTCTCCAATGCAGTCAGAGTCTGTGGTAGACATAAGCAATATTTATATCAATATATTGGCTTACAACTTCTAATACTTAAACAGGCTGTTAACTGCTCTATAATCATATACAGTATGTCCCCTCTTTTTAATCATCTAACTCAGAAACTCTTAGTCCTAAATATACCATGTTTAGTATATTTAATCAACACTATTTAATTCAATAACATATATAGTGCGTATTACAAGTTCAAAGTAAATGGTTTGTGATAAAACCCTACCACGCTAACTTCAGGACTTCGGATATTACAACAGCATTAACTTCTTCTCCCCATAGACTTTAATAGAGCATGCAAACAAGAAAAAACAGCGATAACTTGAAGGTAGTTATGGATATTTTCATTCCAATGTTCTTCACATAAAAGAAAATGTTCTTTTATTTTTAAATATATATATATATATATAAATACATTTTAAATATATATATATATATATATATATATATAATAATAAAACTATATATCTGCATGAATATTTCTAGGTATTAATATATACACATTTATATAGGAATATATATTTAGAAATATTTTCTCCTATGTGAAGAACATTGGAATGTAAAATCTGTAAAATGTAAAACACAGTAAAACATAAGTATTATTAATATTTAATAAAAAAAATGTTTAATGTTTTTAGGTATTTCACTGGAAAGGGCTCCAAAGTGTGATATATATATATTATATATATATATATATATATATATATATATATACAGGGAGTGCAGAATTATTAGGCAAATGAGTATTTTGACCACATCATCCTCTTTATGCATGTTGTCTTACTCCAAGCTGTATAGGCTCGAAAGCCTACTACCAATTAAGCATATTAGGTGATGTGCATCTCTGTAATGAGAAGGGGTGTGGTCTAATGACATCAACACCCTATATCAGGTGTGCATAATTATTAGGCAACTTCCTTTCCTTTGGCAAAATGGGTCAAAAGAAGGACTTGACAGGCTCAGAAAAGTCAAAAATAGTGAGATATCTTCCAGAGGGATGCAGCACTCTTAAAATTGCAAAGCTTCTGAAGCGTGATCATCGAACAATCAAGCGTTTCATTCAAAATAGTCAACAGGGTCGCAAGAAGCATGTGGAAAAACCAAGGCGCAAAATAACTGCCCATGAACTGAGAAAAGTCAAGCGTGCAGCTGCCAAGATGCCACTTGCCACCAGTTTGGCCATATTTCAGAGCTGCAACATCACTGGAGTGCCCAAAAGCACAAGGTGTGCAATACTCAGAGACATGGCCAAGGTAAGAAAGGCTGAAAGACGACCACCACTGAACAAGACACACAAGCTGAAACGTCAAGACTGGGCCAAAAAATATCTCAAGACTGATTTTTCTAAGGTTTTATGGACTGATGAAATGAGAGTGAGTCTTGATGGGCCAGATGGATGGGCCCGTGGCTGGATTGGTAAAGGGCAGAGAGCTCCAGTCCGACTCAGACGCCAGCAAGGTGGAGGTGGAGTACTGGTTTGGGCTGGTATCATCAAAGATGAGCTTGTGGGGCCTTTTCGGGTTGAGGATGGAGTCAAGCTCAACTCCCAGTCCTACTGCCAGTTTCTGGAAGACACCTTCTTCAAGCAGTGGTACAGGAAGAAGTCTGCATCCTTCAAGAAAAACATGATTTTCATGCAGGACAATGCTCCATCACACGCGTCCAAGTACTCCACAGCGTGGCTGGCAAGAAAGGGTATAAAAGAAGAAAATCTAATGACATGGCCTCCTTGTTCACCTGATCTGAACCCCATTGAGAACCTGTGGTCCATCATCAAATGTGAGATTTACAAGGAGGGAAAACAGTACACCTCTCTGAACAGTGTCTGGGAGGCTGTGGTTGCTGCTGCACGCAATGTTGATGGTGAACAGATCAAAACACTGACAGAATCCATGGATGGCAGGCTTTTGAGTGTCCTTGCAAAGAAAGGTGGCTATATTGGTCACTGATTTGTTTTTGTTTTGTTTTTGAATGTCAGAAATGTATATTTGTGAATGTTGAGATGTCATATTAGTTTCACTGGTAAAAATAAATAATTGAAATGGGTATATATTTGTTTTTTGTTAAGTTGCCTAATAATTATGCACAGTAATAGTCACCTGCACACACAGATATCCCCCTAAAATAGCTATAACTAAAAACAAACTAAAAACTACTTCCAAAACTATTCAGCTTTGATATTAATGAGTTTTTTGGGTTCATTGAGAACATGGTTGTTGTTCAATAATAAAATTAATTAATCCTCAATATATATATATATATAATATATATATATTATAAATATATATATAATATTATATAATATATATAATATATATATAGAGAGAGAGAGAAGAGAGAGAGAGATTACAGGTGAATATATGTGTGTATATATATGTATGTTTATTCACATATACATATTTAAATACATAAATACACATGTATACATAAATGTATATATATATATAACATATATATATATATATATATATATATATATATATATATATATATAAAAATATACACATATATATATACACCCATACACATATTTAGACATATATATGCATTACAGCCCTTTCCAGTCAAACACCTTATCATAGACCATATACCTTAAAAAAATAATAATATTTATATAAATCATTTTTATCAGATAGCGTATATATAAGTGTAACACTTAATTTTAATATATTTATGCTGTGTTTAGTTCAACTTTCATTTTAACCCTAACCATTTACATGAGGTCTTCCGTCATGCTAACTCGACTAGAGTAAATTTAGATTGCATTCCGTGATGAGCATTTACTTTCAACTTGTAATATGTTCGCAAGGTACAGCAGGTGCGCCACTTTTAATCTAGTCCAAAATTTCTTTAACAATTAAATGAAAATCTTGGCCCAATATCATTGTGGATAATATCAAGATGCAGCCATTTGTGTAAGGTAATGGTTGTAACTTAACGTAACTTAAAAATAACAATTTTAGTAAAATAATCAGTTTGGATCAGATCTACAATTCTACAAGCATACAAAATGCAAATTGTTATTTGCTATCTAAGAACTAATTCCGCAGCTTGATAATAATGCAGAATGAGATCAAGAATAGTTTTACAATTGTGTAGTAGGCCGAGTGCTCGTGGGTACCCTTTAAGCTTTCTTCCAAAAAATCCCCTAGTGGATTTTAGTGGTAACAATAGTGGAATGGGGAAGTAAGCGCTACAAGCAAAGGGCTAAGGTAAACAGTTTATTCAGTAGAAATTTTACAATATATTTAAAATTCATTAGATGTTCTGACAATATGGTTAAAATACAAAACTTCATGGGTCCATGTAAACAAATCAGTAGTAAAAGTACATAAAAAATGCAGTAATAAAATGCAATACAATGTAATAGAGTGCAATACGGACAGGTGGTTATTGCATAGACCACATATATATAAAAACACAAGTGGCTAATTATATAAATGTATGAGTAGTGTGTCCTATAAAAGTGGTAGTTACTGTGAAGTCTTCCTATGTGGAGTGGAATCCGTGTGAACAATATCAGTTAATATGTCCAAAGTGCAAAAACAGGTGAATGTTCAAAAACAAGTGATAGTTCCAAGAAAATAAAAAATAAACATTAAAATCAAAAAATGTTAATAAGATCAAAAATGGTAATAAGTGTGCTTGTGAAAAAAACGGAGTGTGAAAAAATAATCACAAATCGATCAAATGGTTCCAAAAAATAAAAGTGCATAAATAACAAAAAAGCCTCTTGGTGTGTCTGTAATCTAAAAGATGTGACTTAGCACAGGTATTTCAGGCGATGTTAATCTGGATCCAAGGATGAGAGTTATGGGTATATGGAAGCACTGAAACTGTAATCTTATGTCTTAAAGACCTGTGTTTATGAAGTTCCAAAAAATTCCAAAAGTTAAAAAAAAACCCTCCAAAAGTGGATGCCAAAGATAGTGAAACAATTATGTGTGTGAAAGTCCTGCCTATAAAAAAAACAAAAATGGAACATAGTGCAATAAAGTTTAAAACTCTTGGTATAATAGTAATATTAAAATTGAGCTCACCAGTAGTAAGTCAACGCGTTTTGGCCTTTCCTAGGCGTTTCTTCAGACTGTACTACTGTTTAGGTACTGGGAGCTTATATAGGGTGTGGAAGTAAATTGACTGTGTCTATTTGGGCGCCAAAAAGTCATTTGATACACCCCCTTCCGGATTGTACTGGTGTCTTCTGGGTAAAAAATGTATTTGTTTGCCCATTGAGTATATAAATGAGATGTGCTAAGTCACATCTTTTAGATTACAGACAAACCAAGAGAGTTTTTTGTTATTTATGCACTTTTATTTTTGGATATATATTTTTTGGAACCATTTGATCGATTTGTGATTATTTTTTCACACTCCGTTTTTTTCACAAGCACACTTATTACCATTTTTGAACTTATTAACATTTTTTGATTTTACTGTTAATTTTTGATTTCCTTGGAACTAACACTAGTGATGTCCCGAACTGTTCACCACCGAATGGTTCACAGCGAACGGTTCGTGTTCGCGTTTGTGGGCGAACACATGGCGATGTTTGATCCGCCCCTATGTGTCATCATTGAGGAAACTTTGACCCTTTATGTCACAGCCGTCTGACACATTAGAGCCAATCAACATCAGACACTCCCTCACAGACCCTCCCAGCTACTCGGAATCCGCCATTTTAGACTCATAACGACCTTGCTTTCTTAATGAGAGGATGTGTTGTGTTTTTGCTCCTGACATTAATAGGAAAAACATAGCTAGGCTGTTGTATTTACAGTCCAGAAGGACTCCACTCATCTCTGCTGCAAGCACAGCACCCCAAAAAGCCCTTTTTAGGGCTATATTTCGTGCCGTTTTTTTTTTTTTTTTTTTTTTTATTAGCATTTGCCTGGCTTTCAGGCTGTGTGTTTAAGGCTCACAGCATATGCTGCTGTGATTACTGCCACCACTGATATAACCCTAACAACATTAGTTTAAATTTAACTAACCAAAAAATGTAATTATTTTGCTTGTGTAATTTTTTTTTCATTTTCTATCAGGCCTGTGTCACACAGCATATACTCTGGTTCATTGCTCTGTGCCAGCCACCAGTGTTAATATCCGTTTATAACATTATTTTAAATTTAAAAAAAATAAATAAAAATATTTTGCTAGTGTAAGCTAATTACATTTACTATCAGGCCTGTGTCTGTCAGGCTCTGTTTTGGTTAATTGGTCTGTGCCAGGCATCCACCCAGCACTCATATCTTCTTCACCTTAATTTAAATTTAAAAAAATAAATTTTTAAATTTGTTTGATAGTGTAATCTAATATAATTTTCTATCAGGCCTGTGTGTTTTGCTGACATACAGAGCCTACTGTGTTTACTTGCTGCCCTCCCTAGTCTATGAGCCATGACTCATATGTGTTTAACCTTTTTTTAATTCCCCCCCCAAAAAAATAATTAAAATCATTTTTCTAGTGTAATCTAATAGTATTTTCTATCAGGTGTGTGTGTATCTGAATTACAGAGCCTACTGTTTTTAATAGCTGCCCTTCCAAGGCTAGACAGCCACGACTCATATTTATGTGCTTAACCTTTTTCTTTAAATTGCCAAAAAAAAGTCTTTAAATCATTATGCTAGTGTAATCTAATTTTATTGATGAGATGAAAAGTGCTAAGAATAGTACTACTTGAAACAACAGAGTTAGCCATGGGTGTTAATCCAAGACCGCTTGGATTTATTTTTGTATTGGGTGCGGCTAATCTTGCAGGCCATATAGAGCTGCTACCATTCGGTGTTGTATCAGCTATAAAAATAATAAGAACTGTGCTATCAAAATACAGCCAATGAAGGGCCTATGAAGACTGAGCAAAGGTTGGTTTGTAGTATTTTGTTCGGCTAATCATGATGGCCATGTAGACCACCCGTAACAGGGATGAAAGTGCTAAGAATAGTACTAATTGAAACAACTGAGTTAGCCATGGTTGTTAGTCTAAGACCACTCTGCTTTTTTTTGGGTTTGGGTGCAGCTAATCATGAAGGCCAGATATACCTGCCACCATTTGGTGTTGTAACAGGTATTAAACTGCAAAGAACAGTACTACTTAACACAACCTACTTACCATGGGTCCCAGAGCATATGTTTGGTTATTATATTTTGTAAGGGTAATCATGCAGGCCATATAGACCTCCACCGATAGGGTGAGTATGAGTAACAGCTATTAAAATGCGAAGGACATTACTAATTAACACAACATAGTTACCATGGGTCGCAGACCAAGAGCAGATGTCTTATTATTATATTTTGTATGGGTAATCATCCAGGCCGTATAGACCTCACCAAATAAGGGGAGTTACAGAGATTAAAGTGCTAAGAATGGTAGTACTTAAAACAAAACCTAGTTAAAATAGGTACCAGACCGCATGTCTTATTATTATATTTTTTCAGTGTAATCAGGCAGGCCATATAGAACACCCCCGATAGGGGGGGGGACAGGGATTAAAGTGCTAAGAAAAGTACTAATTAACACAAGCTAGTTGGGTCCAAGAACGTATGTTTAATTATTAGACTTTATTAGGGTAATTATATATCTAACAAATCTATCTATTTCTCTTCTATCGATTCTATCTAACTATCAATCTATGTATATCTATCTATCCTATCTATCAATCTATCTTCTGTCCGGTATGTTTTGAGACAGCCACTTTGGGAATGTTAGTTGATTTAGGCCCATTATGGCTTAAAAGCAGACTCTGCATAAACTATGTAATTTTCCATGGGAGTTTTGCCAGGGATCCGCCTCCAGCATGCGACAGTCCAGGTGTTAGTACCCTTGAAACAAATTTTCCATCACTATTGTGGCCAGAAAGAGTCCTTGTAGGTTTTAAAGTTCGCCTGCCTATTGAATTCAATGGCGGTTCGCGACATCACTATTACTTGTTTTTGAACATTCACCTGTTTTTGCACTTTGGACATATTAACCAATATTGTTCACACGAATTCCACTCAAAATAGGAAGACTTCACAGTAACTACCACTTTTATAGGACACACTACTAATACATTTATATAATTAGCGACTTGTGTTTTTATATATATATATATATATATATATATATGTGGTCTATGCAATAACCACCTGTCCGTATTGCACTCTATTGCATTATATTGCATTTTATTACTGTATTTTTAATGTATTTTTACTACTGATTTGTAAACATGGATCCATGAAGTTTTGTATTTTAACCATATCGTATGAACATCTAATGAATTTTAAATATATTGTATAATTTCTACTGAATAAACTGTTTACCTTAGCCCATTGCTTGTAGCGCTTACTTACCCATTCAACTATTGAGATCAAGAATAGGGTTCCAAAGCTTCACACTAACTATTCTCTTTTAAAGACTCCATTCTAATCCATTAGTTTGCCACTTTATATTCAGTTTTCTCTGAAAAGGGGTTATGTTTCAACAAAGGATTTCAAGTGAAATAGGTTAACTGAATACCGTTTTTATGCTGCATCAATTTTGACTTATATATAGTAATGTCACAAATTATTCGCCGGCGAATAGTTCCCGGTGAACATAGCATGTTCGCGTTCACCGCGGCAGGCGAACATATGCGATGTTCGATCCGCCTCCTATTCGTCATCATTGAGTAATACTTTGACCCTGTACCTCACAGTCAGCAGGCACATTCCAGCCAATCAGCAGCAGACACTCCCTCCCAGACCCTCCTACCTCCTGGACAGCATCCATTTTAGATTCATTTGGAAGCTGCATTCTTAGTGAGAGGAGGGACAGTGTAGCTGCTGCTGATTAAATAGGGAAATCGATAGCTAGGCTAGTGTATTCAGTGTCCACTACAGTCCTGAAGGACTCATCTGATCTCTGCTGTAAGGACAGCACCCCAAAAAGCCCTTTTAGGGCTAGAACATCAGTCTGCTTTTTTTTTTTTTTCCTGTGTAATCTATTTGCAGTTGCCTTCCTGCCAGCGTGTGTGTCAGGCTCACAGCGTATACTGTGCCCACTTGCCCAGTGCCACCACTCATATCTGGTGTAACAGTAGTGTACATTTAAAAAAAAAAACACTTTTTTGAATGTGAAATAATAGCAGACAGCTGCCAGTACCCAAGATGGCCGCCAATAAGGCAGATGGGAGGGTTAGAGAGCTGTTTTGGGGGCGGTTCAGGAAGGTTGGGGCTAAGGGGGGATGCTACACCACAGCATATGTAAATATGCTAAAAAGAAAAATTAAAAAAAAATTAAAAACCTTTTATTTTAGTACTGGCAGACTTTCTGCCAGTACTTAAGATGGCGGGGACAATTGTGGGGTGGGGGAGGGAAGACAGCTGTTTGGGAGGGATCATGGGGTCTGATGTGTCAGGTGGGAGGCTGATCTCTACACTAAAGCTAAAATTAACCCTGCAAGCTCCCTACAAACTACCTAATTAACCCCTTCACTGCTAGCCATAATACACGTGTGATGCGCAGCAGCATTTAGCTGCCTTCTAATTACCAGAAAGCAACGCCAAAGTCATATATGTCTGCTATTTCTGAACAAAGGGGATCTCAGAGAAGCATTTACAACCATTTGTGCCATAATTGCACAAGCTGTTTGTAAATAATTTCAGTGAGAAACCTAAAATTGCGAAAAAATGTAAGTTTTTTTTAAATTTTATCGCATTTGGCGGTGAAATGGTGGCATGAAATATACCAAAATGGGCCTAGATCAATACTTTGGGTTGTCTACTACACTACACTTAGGCTAAAATTAACTCTACAAGCTGCCTACATGCTCCCTAATTAACCCCTTCACTGCTGGGCATAAAACACGTGTGGTGCAGTGGCATTTAGCAGCCTTCTAATTACCAAAAAGCGATGCCAAAGCCATATAAGTCTGCTATAATGGCATGTCTGGCACACAGTGTTGGGGCAAGGGTCCATCTGACCACTGATACCTGGTCTGCAAAGCATGGTCAGAGCAGGTATATCACCTAGACTGCGCACTGTGAAGCGGGCGTAACCCTTACACTACCTGATGTTTTAAAGCACGTTATTCCAAACAATTTAGGAATGTTAGGTGATTTATGCCCTTTATGGATTAAAACCAGACTCTGCATCAACTATGTCATTTTCCATGGGAGTTTTGCCATGGATCCCCCTCCGGCATGCCACAGTCCAGGTGTTAGTGCCCTTGAAACAACTTTTCCATCACTATTGTGGCCAGAAAGAGTCCCTGTGGGTTTTAAAATTCGCCTGCCTTTTGAAGTCTATGGCGGTTCACCCGGTTTGCCCGTTCACAAACTTTTGCGAAAGTTAGCGTTCGCCGTTCGCGAACCCAATTTTTTAGGTTTGCGACATCACTACTTATATATCCCTATACCATTAAGCTCACAATGTTGTATGCTTAGGCAATAATTCAAGATTGCTTTGTGGCTTATATAAACATCAAAAGAGCTTATTGTCATTTATGATTCTTTGTCACCTAGATCTGGCCTGTTATTGCTAGGATAAGAGGTGTCAGTACTATTGCATATATGTTATTTTTATTGGCACAATCTCTCTAATATTTTGATTCCTTATAACTTAACATTTTGCTATTTGGTTATTAGAAGTACAGTAGTAAAGATAGGGAGCTATTGATTTTACAAGCAGTACTAGCTGGATTTTGCAGGCTAACTTGTAAAAAAAAAAGTGGAGGGCTGTCTAAGCACGCAGAAACTTAAGGGTAAACTTTTGTCTGAACTGCTAGATGTTTTGTTTAAGTGTATTAGCTGGTATTGCAGCTAGAGGGAGATGTTGCAGAGCCTATATTAGTGTCTGCAGGCAGGAAGTAGGGTCACTAACCTGTTTTCTTGTCTTGCAGGTGGAACAATGGTGAAGCCTCGTCGCTCTTCCAGGGCTCCAAGGCGGTTTGGCGATGAACAGGAGGTACCTGCAAAGAAGAAGAAGGCATCAGATACCACAATGGGTGATGTTATCCTCCCTCCCCTTCTGTCCCTTCTGCTATGCCTTTTCCTTATGCTACCTACTCTCTTTTGTCTTCTTCTGCAGCTGCTGCTGCTGCTCCTTCTTCTTTTCTCCCTGCCTATTCTATATCTCTCCTCTCCTCTTCTTCTTTTCCTTCAGTGATTTTTTCCTCTCCTACTGCTGTCCCTACCATTTCTTTTACTTCCTCTCTGTCTGTCCCTATCTCTTCCTTTACTCCCTCTGTCTCCCCCCTTGTTACCCCTTTTTAATGCTTCCCCTTCAATTTTAGGCCCCCTTCCCTCTGGTTCTGCCCCCAGGCTACCTCAAACCCCTGGGCCATCCCCTGAGCCCATGTCCCCCCTCCATCTAGATGACACAGCCGTGTCTGATGGATCTACCTCTCCTCCTCTGACTCCCAGTCAAAGAGAGGTTGGGGGAGGCGAGGTGGATCAGGAGGCAGTATCCGGTGCTGTTCCGGAGCTCCCTCTTGTTAGGGCTAGGGTGGCCTCTTCTTCTGCTTCTTCCAGGCCAGTTTTGTGCACTACGGTGCAAGCCCCGCCCCCCGCAGCGTCCCGTGGTCCTCTGGTCTCGCGCCATCTAGGGCACTTCAGCTTAGTGCGCAGAGACCAGAGGCTGCATACAGAGCAGCATTAAGGCGTGCATCGGTGACACGGATCCCCACAAAGGTAAGTGGGTATCCGTGTCGGCGGTGACCACCTGGTGGGGAAGGGAGGCAGGAACAAAGGGCAGTGTGGTTATAGGAAGGTAAAAGAGCCATTAAAGAAAGTTAGGGGGGCAAAAAAGGGATTAAGCAAGAAGGGAGATAATAAAAAAGGAAGCAAATCATTTGAATTAACCCTGCTAGTAAAGGCATAGGGGGAAAAGGAGGATACCTGAATATTTTATCAAGCCTTAGAAAAAAGGTTGCTATCTAGAGGGACAAGCAGTTTACAGGGTGGGGGTGGCTTGAGAGACAGGATCAAGGAGTGAGGGGCTTCACCATCGACTCCAGTGATACCCCCACTTGCCCTCTTGTTTCACAGGTTCCTATGGCATCATCAGCGGCAGCAGCATCCAGTTGTGAGGCTTCTGGGACAATGCAAGTGCAGGCTGGACATCAGCAGCTTCAGAGAATCCTGTAACAAGGCAGACCCCTCGGCCTAACCCGTTGGTATCCATTCCTGCGTCTTCTGGAGCTGGTGAGTCACTACCCTACACCACACTTTAGGGGGGATGATACATATTCCACGGGAGACTCTGACAGTTCCTCTGGGTTCAAAGATAAGGGTCAACGCAAGCTATTTAGATATATTAGGAAGATAGCGGATGTGAAAGGGCTAGCACTGTAGGTTCAGTTAGTGCAGCAGTGCAGTCATGTGGCCAGTGGATAGCAGGCACTAGTGCGCTGTCATGGGGGCAATCTAGTGCTTTTAAGTCACTAGTGGCGGGCACTGCTGACACGTACCCGTGTATAGTACACTCGCTGCATTCTCACCTTAGGCCACTTATAGCTAGACGGATTAAAGAAGGGAGGTATGTCAAAATATTTGAACTTTCTAGAATGGCACAGCATATGAAGGAAATGGTTGAGGATGGGACCGGGGATAGGAAGGTGAAAAGGCCAGAGACTTATGAGTGTATGCGTTTCTTCCGTGTGTTAGCCTCTTGCTATTTAGAAGCTAACCCTCAGCATAACCTTAATATCCTTAAATATATGGAAGTCATAAATGACATCCATACTAGAGGAAAAGGAGCAGCATGCCGTCAATATGACGCCGATTTCAGGTGCCGATTAGAATCGAATACGATACTTAATTTCCGGATGAAGGAAATGGACTTGCTTTCTGGATTGGAGTTTTCAGATAGCGTTGCCGTAGTTCCATCAAGGCCCACATCGACAAACACGCAGTATAGGCAGTTCAGGAGGGGAGGAGGTAGGGAATGTTGGCGATTCCAGGAGAAGCAATGTGACAAAGGTTTGCACTGTCTTTTTCACCACGTCTGCATCTATTGCGGAGGGCCCTATGAAGGCGCGGACTGTCCCAGGCGTCGTGAGTCAGGCGGGGGGAGGGCACCATTTAGATTGGCTGCTGCGGGAAAGGGCCCATACAGCCTGAAACTAGGGAAATATGTAGACTGCTTAGGGTTTACTCCATGTAGAAGCAGCGGAGTTCCTTAGGTCAGGGTTATCATTTGGGTTTCGCATTCTGGTTCGTCGGCCCGTGTCTCATTCCCTTGCAGTTTGTAACCTTCAATCAGCTATTCAAAACCCCCAGGTGGTGGCAGTTAAATTAGAGAAAGAAGTGGCTTTAGGCGTATGGCGGATCCCTTCTCTTCCGTCCCCTTAGAGAATTTGGTTATATCACCGCAAGGAATAGTTCCCAAGAAGGAGTCAGGGAAGTTTAAATTGATCCAACATCTGTCCCTCCCAGAGGGCGGGTCGGTAAATGACACTCTTGATGAGGGGGGACGTCAGTATTGTATCAGTCCTTTGAGTCTGCCCTGGGGGTTATTCAGGGCTAGGTCCAGAAGCGGAGATGGCAAAGGTAGACATTGAGTCCGCCTTTCGCCTCCTCCCAATTCACCTGGAAAGCTTCCACCTGATGGGATGCATGTTTCAGGGTCGGTACTACGTGGACCGCTGCTTGCCAATGGGGTGTGCAATTTTCGTGCGCATATTTTTAACTGTTTAGTTCATTCCTGCATTGGTCAGTTGTTCACGAGTCAAGGCTTGTTCACGTGGCCCATGATTTCCTTTTATTGGGGAGGGCGGGATCCAGTGATTGTGCTAGGCTTTTGGTGACCATGCAGCAACTATGCTTGCGCTTAGGGGTGCCATTAAAAAAAAATGGAGGGGCCATGCACGCACATCATCTTCTTGGGCATTGAGATTGACACTGTGGCTAGGGAGTGTAGATTACCAGCGCAAAAAGTTATCCTGGACGCCGGCAGGTCCACGCTAAGGGACTTTCTTGGGGCTATTGAACTTCGCATCCAGGGTCATTCCCATGGGTAGGATATTCAATAGGAGGATGGAGGCAGCGACTAGGGGGCTCAGATTACCTACAGCTGCGATACGGGTTTCCCTAGAAATTAGAAAGGACCTGACAGTTTGGCTGTTGTTCCTTTGGGCAGTCAACAATTGCATCTGTCCACCGACGCAGAGGGTAGTCACGGTTTGGGGGCTTACTTTGAGGGATCTTGGTGTGCAGCTACCTGGCCATCAGACTGGTTCAGTACACGCCTGTTAAAAAACTTTGCTTTACTTGAGCTCTTCCCCATCTTAGTAGCGGTGGAACTATGGCGCTAGGTGCAAGTGGGGCAGGTTTAGGGAAGCAGCGCCCGATGCTTTGGCTCAGGGTGATGAGTGTCCCACTTATCTTTGGCAGGTGGTGAGTTCTGGGGAACTGCGCTAAGACTGCTCCAGGGGTCATTGGCTGCCAAGACCTGGCAATCATATAACAGGTATTGGCGCGAGTGGGAAGATTTTCTGCATGCAAAGGGGCTTTCATCGAGGCATCAGGATATGCAGTTTTTTGCAGTTGGTCGCATGCTTGCATGAAAGGTGCACGATGCACGGCGCCTTCGGGAGCCAAGCAGCCGCAGTTTCCTTCTTTTTCTAAATTGTATGGGGCCCCTGATATCATTCAAAATCATTCTTAGCTAGGGCTGCTATTAAGGGGGCTCATAGATTGAAGGATCCCAGTAGGGACATTAGAGAACTGGTCACTAAGAGTCGGTTAGGTAGTATGATTCAGGTCCTCCCAAATATTTGTAGCTCAGCGTACGAGGTTGCCCTTTTTGACACTGCTTTTTCCCTAGCGTATTTTGCTGCATTGCGCATTAGCGAGTTAGTTGCTCCATCCAAGAGGTCGCCAGGTCCCGTGCTGCTCTTAGACCACGTTAGAATCATAGGCAAAGCCGTTTTAGTTTTAGTTGTGTGTTCCAAAACCAATCAGACGGGCAGGGGTAGATGGCTCAATTTGCTTCCGCAGGTGGAGCCATCTATTTGTCCTGTGAGGTTGTGCAGGGGGTTCTTAGAAATCAGGCCAAGCATAGAAGGGGCGTTCCTCATTCATCAGGATGGTCCATGCTTATCTGTTTCAGTTTCGGAGGGTGCTGAGTGCAGTGGTTCTGAAATTAGGGTGGGATCCATGTGTGGTGGCTCTGCATTCCTTCAGGATTGGTGGCTCTGCATTCCTTCAGGATTGGGGTCGCTACAGATGCGGCAATGGCAGGTTCTTCCGAGGGCGAAATTAAGGCTTTGGGGAGGTGGGCATCTGCCAAGTTTAAGAAATACATACGCCTGTTGTCACAGGGTGATAGGTAAGCAAGAACTGTTTTGTGATTATGGTTGTTTGTTGTGGTGTTGGGGAAGCCAGGTGGTAAGAATTTTTGTTATTGCAGGTACGGGGCTACCATGCAAGAGAGTCTGGATTTTAGGACATTTGTATGTCCATTGGGCCGCGTTGTGGGTGGCATCCAAGTCAGGAGGTTTGCAGTTGGGTTTCCCGTCTCAGAGATTGTGCATTCGTTGGCTTGGAAGGCGGGGGATGCTATGGTCGGATTTGCCAACTCAAGTGGCTGAGGCTAGAATGACATGGGGCTGGTCCAACGTGATTGTGCTTCACCTGGGGGGCAATGATGTTGGGACTATGCCCATGGGTGACTTGGCTAGCGTTATGTTAGCAGACATTAGATGGTTGCATAGTTTTCAGGGGTTTGGATTATTTGGTTGAACATTATTTCAAGAAATGTTTGGAGGCATATGAGTTTGCGAAAAGTAGGTTTTAGAGTGAAAAGAAAGATTAACAGGGATGTGGGCAAGGCAGTTGTAGCCATGGGAGGAGAAGTTATTACACATTCTAATATTAGGATTGATTGCCCGGGGTTCTTTCGCAAGGATGAGGTTCACCTGTCAGACAGGGGGACTGATATGTTTTTGCAAAATATTCACGATTCCTTGGCTTCCCTTTGTGTTTAGTGGTGGCAAGAGTCCCTTGTCCTTTTTTGGTGGCAGCAGCGGGGTGCAACATATATGCGATAGGCTCAGCCTGTCATGGTGTAAGAGGAGGGGGACATGTGAGCACATTCAACGCCAGCCATGAGGGCTGACGCTCGGTGGCTCCCTGCACTATCCCTTCTAAAAAACTCTCTAGGCTGATGGAATGGGGGTGCCCCCATTCCTTTAGGGCGGTCGCACCCCTTTGTTAGGAGTTGGAGGACAGGTATGTTCTTGCCGGCCAACGTTAATTTGTTAAGTTATTTAAGTTAATTTTAAGTTATTGTTTAAAATAAATACAACCCTTGTCCCTGGATGGGTAAAGGGTTTTTTCTCCCATAACTGGAGTCTGTGTGTTATTTGAGTTATTATGTGGTTAAAAGTATTTTCATCACATAGTAGGTAAGGTATAGAAAATTTTACCCTTATGCAACAAAGATCTTCATCAAACATGATGTGTTGGGGGTGATCATGCTTGTGTGTTTTTTTTGTAGGTTGTTTCCTAACAAGCTAAATGTATGTAATGTGTGCAATTTACATTATGATTCCACTATGTGTTAATATTTTAATGTACATACAGTATTTATAAAATTCTAAACTATTAGAAACATATATTTAGATGATCATAAAAGGTTGTGTGATCAGCCAAAATACACATGTTAAAATTTGCCCAACCAGAAACACCTTTGATGAGAGATCTTGTTGCAAAGTATCTGATGAGTTTATCTTATTGGTTGTTTATTTTTGGTGTATTTAAAATCCATTAGAAATCTACTAAATTAGCTGCACTTGTCAGTATATCTGTGGTCAACTTATGCTTCATTACAGCAAAGTAAAGTCAATTAATATAATTTGTACAGCTGTATCAATATTGAGTGTATTTTAGTTTATGTGTGTGTTAGTTTTAACTTATCACTTTTGTTTTATAAATATATATATATATATATATATATATATATATATTTAAATAGCTAATTTAAATTGCTATGTATATATATATATATATATATATATATGCGCATACACAGTCAATGGTGTTATGTAGTTATTATTTCCAGCGCTATGCAAGCAGCCATTTTTACATCCCATTTAACTTAGTCATTTTATTTGTAGGTCTAACTAAAAACTTGCACATTAACATTTGAATAGAAGGAAAATGAACAGAAAATCTAAAGCACAATACAGCTGCACATCCATAGTTTAAGGCACCCTTTGAGTTAATATTCGAAACAGCATGAGAGGCAACATGAAGCACACCTGCACATTAAGCTCTTGGCTTGCTCTGGTATAATCTACCACCCGCTTCTTCTGAAGAACTTTGTTTTAACCAACGCCGCTCAGTTCATTAAAAATAATCAAACTATGAAATGGAAAAGTGTAGCCCACATGTGGATATGTAGTGTACTGAAAGAGAAAAATGCAAACTCATTTTATAAAAGAGTACAAATAAGATATTAGTATTTAAAATCAAGCCTTAAAAATGCCAGTGTCTTCATACTAGAAATATAAAAGATTGTAGAGCTATCACATTTAGAAAGGTACCCATGATAGACCTGAAATCACAAATTATTTATATGAAATGAAAAGTTTACCAAAATATTAGCATTATATTTATGAAGCACTGGCCATCAATCAATAAATATTAAAAATAATGGATAAAATATCGCTAGACTGTAAAGAAGAAAGTAAAATATAAGCTGAAAGATCGTTTATCTTCCCTACTTCAGACAAAGTGAATGTGATAAAACAGGCAAATAAAGCTATAAACGCTCCCCTTTAGTGCAAAATTACACCCAAACCTGCAGTTGCCATAGCAAGTGTACAATACAAACAAGCCCACACAGTTGTCAGCCACAAACACTCCAAATGCACAATACCCCTTAATAATTACAACATCCTAATAGCCACCCCCGCATGTGGTCAGACCAAGTATCGGCTTACTATCGACTGACATGTTAGTAAGGTGCCGCCCACTGAGCCAGGACTATCAGTAAGACAAAACAAACATATTTATATAGTAATTATTTATCACATAACCAATACAGTGAAACAAAAGTAATTTATTGCAAGACAGGAGGCAAATATTTCTCTTTACTTTTTTTACTCAAATATCTCCAGCAGTGCACACACGAGGAAAAAAAGAAACAAAATAACATATCCCCACCAATGAGGGCTAAGCAGAGTGAATATATGCAGACCCAAAATCTTGCACTTCCGTTCCTCTTTCTTTACTGCTCTACATCAGTGCACACAGTGACGTTCACTCTCTTAATTTTACAAACTTAAACCACACTATTTTTTTCTTTAGGTGTCACTCATCCATTGAGAGTGCTTACCTCTGCTTTTTCCTCATATCTATATATTTATCTTATTTCTATTTATCTTTCCATATCTTTATCTTATTTCTATATATCTTTATTTTATCTTTATTTATTTTATGTCATTACTTATTTTACTGTAGCTATTCTAGTGATCGTTTGCTTTTCGTTAATATATTTTACTCTCTCCTGTTTTGCCAAAGTTTAGTCTTTCAAACAGGACTTTTATTAAAAACTGTTAGCCCATTGCTAATACTTTATCTATCTTTACTGCTAGCTGTTTCTCTTGTTCCTGTGCTGAGATAGCAGCTGCCATCTTGGAACGTTTATGCGTGTTACGCATAACGCTTTCTGTGGCCATCTTTGTTAAGGAAATTTCTGACTTCCTTTCCTTGCACTGATGTCGGCTGCCATATTTTCTTAAAATACTGTGCTCATGGCGCTACATTCCAGCAACCATCTTAGCATGAAGAAATACTTTTTGTTATTGTGCAATTTCGTATATCCTTTACTAATATATGGGAAGATTACGAGTTTTGGACTAAACAAGGTACGAAATTAATGCCAAAAAGTTGCGTTATTTCACTCTCCATAGCGCTGCCATTGCGAGTTACTGAAAAGCCTTCTTGTGCGTGTGATATGGTAGCGTTAAGCTCCATACCGCACAAAAGCCAAGGACCAATTTGATGTGCTCGTGCACGTTTTCCCCCATAGACATCAATGGGGAGAGAGTGTTAGAAAAAAACTAACACCTGCGATAGCAGAATGAAAATTCTCTGTAACGCAACCCCATTGATGTCTATGGGGAAAAAAAAGTTTTGTTTAAACCTAACACGCTAACATAAATCCCAAGTCTAAACACCCCTAATCTGCTGCACCCGACATCGCCAACACTAATAAAAGCTATTAACCACTAATCCGCCATTCCCCGACATTGTCACCACTATAATAAAGTTATTAAAGGGCCACTAAACCCCAAATTTTTCTTTCATGATTCAGATAGAGAATACAATTTTAAACAACATTCCAATTTACTTTTATGATCTAATTTGCTGCAATCTTTAGATATCCTTTGTTAAATAAATAGCAATGCACATTGGTGAGCCAATCACACAAGGCATCTATGTGCAGCCATCAATCAGAAGCTACTGAGCCTATCTAGATATGCTTTTCAGGAAAGAATATCAAGAGAATGAAGCAAATTAGTTAATAGAAGTAAATTAGAAAGTTGTTTAAAATGGTATTCTCTGGCCCTGAGGAACACCTGCTGGTGGGAGGAGCACAGGTGTAAGGACGTGCAAACACTTGTTCTCCAGATCCCTGCAAGAGCTGTTGGCAGAGCACATCGTGCTAAAAACCCTTGTCCTGGGTGGCTCTTCTAGTGAGGGATAAAAAATAAGAACTTATCCTATTCCCAGCATTTCCAGCAGTGCCATTCCAACGCACTGCCTAGTAAATGGATGGACTGACTATGCTAACCTAGCTTCATTTAAAATATTTAAGAAGCCATAGCAGTACCCAGAATATATAAACTTTTACCTGGTCCTAACTGACCCAAGTCCGGATACAAAGAAAACTTCAATAAACGCTGCTTTCCTTCAAACCCCCCTCCCACCGGTGCTGCGTGAGGGGGAGGTGAACAGCGCTGCATGCCCTAAGCTGACCGGGCAATTACTACAACAGAAGATAACAAGTCCCCGAGATTGGGCTTCTTCTTACCAGTGATCGCCTGTGCTGTTGATCTGAGCAGGGCTGGTGTGTCCTGACTGAAGCCGCTCCTGGGTTGCGGCGAAGAATCTTGCAGTCTGCCCCTGTTGTGGAGTGAGAAGTGAGCAGCTGGAGCCAGGGCGGTCCCTTTTGCACGGAAGGGGGGATCCGACAGCTGAGCAGGTGACGTCACCGATAGTCGGGTGGAAGGCGCTTCCTACACCGTGAATGCTCAGCGTGTTGCCGATTTTGGAGGTGGCTTGACCTAGGTGTTTCTCCTCCCCACCGATGCTGCGTGGGGGAGAAGCGGAGCCGACTTAGAGATCACCCCTCGGCAGTACTGGATTAACTCAGGACTCCCCAAGAAGCGAGACAGGTACTTTCAAAAGTCAATGGACCCTAACTGACTTTTCATAATAAGGGAGCCTGTTTCTTACTCCCTAAACGTTTCATGAGATGAAATTTCCCCTAAGACATTAGAATCCAAGGGGGAATTGGATGATAAATATAAAACGGTGTTGTTAAAATTCACTGTAAGAACTGCCTACTCATAATTATAATGTGGGCTATATATTTTGTTTGATTAAGGAGCGTTATAGATCGAATAACAACATTAGAACTCCATTATAAAGCCTAATTGAATAGAGATTATCTAAAAGACCGGCAGCCTGGGCCAGTGTTAATACTTTTCTGTATATCAGGGGAATATAAAGGTGCCATATTGAAGTCTGGATAAAGGGATATTGATTAAGATATAAATATTTTGAGGGTGAAGAATGTTTTAGATGCTCTCTTTTTTTTTTTTTTTTTCCCCTCCCCTTCTTTTCTCCTGTTATAGGAATGATTTAACTTGATTAAGAATTGCTTATTGTTTTCAAAGTTTAAGCAAATTATTTACAAATGCAATGTGGGCTATGTTAACTATGTCTGTTTAAAGAACTTTGAGGTGATAGGAGAAGTGTCTTTTAAAGTACTTATAGAATTGCTTAAATTCATTACTAAATCTATTTTGAAAACTGCCTGTTGCCTAGAGGCTTAAAACTAATCCTTGGGTTTTTTCTTTTCTTCCTCTCTTGGTGATAGTAGACCAGTGTACCAAGTGTTTGTTAAATAATAATTGCTGTTCGCTGAGTGCTGAGTAGTACACAGAGTGTAACTATCTGAAAATATACATAAATTTGAAATACTAAATTAGGTGCAGCTAATTTAACCCTAAGGGAATAGATAATTTCTTAGGGAAGGGGAGAGGGGAAGGAAGAGAAAGGGAATTCTTGCCAAACCCCCATGACCAAAGAATTAATACGGTAGTTAGTGCTCTTTTTCACCACCTATTAACACTTTTATTCACTTCTTACACACTTTTTATTTATTTATTTTTACTCACTTTTATTCACTACACATTAGCACCCCTTCTTTTTTTTTTTTTTTTTTTTAAATCCTCTCTTCCTCTCCTCCTTATTTGTGGCACTTAGGGGGGGCTAATTTTCCTGCCTCCCCTTCATATTTATTGCTTGCACTTTTTTTTTTTTTTTCCTCACTCATCTTGCAATTTATAGCACTTCACTTTTGATTTTATGGATAAATATTTCACTGCACAAACTAGAACTTCTCCTTCGGTCATGGCGGCAAGGCAAAGAGATAAAAAAAACAAAAGTGTACAAGAATTACCAACTGAGACGTACTCCAGTAACAGTGTACCTCAGGCAAATGAGCCAATAGATATACAAGCGTTAGTTGTCAAAATAACGAAGTGAGATCAAACATGACTTAAACACGATAACTACTGAATTACGCCAATTTTCAAATAGGATCTCCGAAGCAGAGCAGAGAATATCTGATTTAGAAGATACTATACAAAACCATAATATTACACTAGCTGATATAAATTCTAAGATAGTTAAAACTGAATTGAAGTTAGAAGATCTAGAAAATCGGGCGAGAAGGAACAACATTAGATTAATTGGAGTGCCTGAAGAGAAACAATATGAGGACCTAAATAAGCTACTCACGATAACAATCCCACATTTATTACAGATACCACAAACACAATCAAGATTTACAATTGAAAGAATACACAGACTGGGGTGGCGGAATGTAGAAAGGGGAAAAGATAGGCCAAGGCCAATCATTGCTAAAATATTGAATTATCAAGACAAACTCACATTATTACAATATTTCAGAAAAAATCAACCCATTTTTCTGGGAAACTCTAAAATATTGCTTTTTCAGGACTTCTCGGCTGAGACATCAGCCAAAAGAAGAGAGTTATCCCCAATCTGCACTAGACTGATAAACCAAGGGTACCAAGCGGCTCTAATATACCCAGCTAAGTTAAAAATAACGATAAATAATAAGACTCAGGTTTTTGAATCATCTAAAGAGGCTGAAAAATACATAACGCAGGCAATATCCCCAAATTAAGGGGTTATAACTACACCAAAGGGAGGAGTTGTTAATATGGAATGGAAGATAAGAGTAATGGGTCACAAGAATAAAATGGGTACTGCTCTGATTGAAAATGGTAAATCTTATGGAAGAAGGAATAGGAGAGAAACAAGACTTATTAAATTAAGGATAACATATATTATTACTAATGTTAACTTTAATAAAGATTTTTTATTATCTGTTTTTAAAGAATAGTCAGCCCATACTTTGGGTTATTGCCCCGGACAGGATAGTCCGGGTCACTGTGGCAGTAGGGACAAAATGGGACAATCAGGATTGTATATCAGAGGGGGCTGGGGGGGGGGGGTGAAGAGTTTTTCTTCTGGGTTTTTTTATTATTATTTATTTTATTTTTTTTTTTGTTTGTTTTTTGTTTTTTGTTTTTTTGTTTGTTGTTTTTTTTTTTTTTTCTCTCTTCTCTTTCCCCTTGTATTAAATAATGGATACAGACATTACTTGTAAAATGGTGTCCTGGAATATAGGAGGGTTAACATCACCTATTAAAAGAAAAACAATTATATCTTATTTAAGAAAGATAAACACAGATGTTGCCTTCCTTCAGGAAACGCATATGAAAATTGATGAAATAGTTAAACTTAAAAAATCATGGGTCCAAGAGGTTATTGCAGCTCTGGCTCTGGGCAGGAGAGGAGGGGTTGCAATTCTACTTGGGAAAAAAATAAAGGCTGTATCCACAGTTTTAGAAATTGATCCAGGTGGGAGATTCTTACTTTTGAGGGTTAAGATCGCAAAGAGCATATATACACTCTGTAATATATATGCACCAAATACTATTGATTATGTTTTTTGGGATACCTTGCAAACTAAAATACTTTCTAAAAAAGAGGGCTTGCTTATAATTGGAGGAGACCTTAATATGACCCCACATTATGCGCTAGACAGACTAAGGCAAGATGCCCGAATTTTAAGAACAAAGAAAGACAGATTAGAAACAAAAATTTTTGCTAAAATATTCTGTACTCTAAAAGTTAAGGATATTTGGAGGTTATATAACCCAGATATTAAAAACTACACATGTCTCTCCAAAGCTCATAAGACGCTTTCAAGGATTTACTTATTTCTGGTAGATGAGAAATTTTTAAATTTAAATATAGAGTCTAACATCTTTCCTATCACAGTCTCGGATCATGCCCCAATAACTTTTGAAATACACGCACAGGATCTTAGAAATAAAAACTCACGGTTTTATTTTCCTCAATATTTGGCTACTGATCCAGAATTTAAAACAATGTTAAGTTTGAAATTTCAAGAATATGCCCAATTAAATAGTGATTATGTTAACCGACCAATGATTTTTTGGGAAGCTGCAAAAGCAGTTATGAGAGGGGAGATTTTAGCGTACAATATTAATAGAACAAAAAAATATAAAATGAAGGAGGAGAATGTTTCAAAAGCATTATTAAATACTTACAATAATTATATATTAAATAAAACTCCTGAAACATGGAACAGATACACGCAAGCTAAAAAGGAAAGAGACACCTTCCTATTACATAAAACTACACAAAGAGAACTAAAATTACAAGCACAACTATTTAAATATGGAAACAAAGCAGGCAAGTTACTTGCCAATTTAGTTAAACAAGACAAAGGATCTGCCTTAATTGAGTCTGTCAAAGAAGGGGATAAATTAATCACAAACCCAGATGAGATTTTAAATATAATGGCGGACTATTATCATGATCTCTATTCTCATAGGGCATCAGATAAGAAGGAATGTATAAATTTCTGGGAAAAGATTTCTTGCCCAAAGATAACAGAAGAGTTAAATGAAAAAATTAATTCTCCTGTTACTGAGGAAGAGGTTAAAAAGAGTATTGAGGACATGTCTATTAACAAAGCATCAGGCCCTGATGGCCTGCCCAGTGAATTTTATAAAATAATATCGCCATTGATAGTTCCGTATTTGACAAGGCTATTTAATAGTATGTATATCGAGGGCAATTCTCCCTCCGCTAATTTTGCAGCCTCTTATACAACGCTTATACCAAAATCTGAGAAAGACTTAACCCAGAAAGAATCATATAGGCCAATAGCTTTGTTAAATACGGACTATAAAATAATTACCTCCATTCTCGCCCAAAGAATGCAAATCCTTCTTCCAACTATAATACATAAAGATCAAGCTGGCTTTTTAATAAATAGAAATTCTTCAGCTAAGATCCGAGAGTTGTTTCTTACTATTGATTATTTCAAATCAAACTCGAATAGGGGTCAAGGAGAAAGACAGAATAATAGTGATAAGGCAATCATTACAGTCGATGCTGAGAAGGCATTCGACTCAGTCCATCATGATCACCTTCTCTATACGTTAGCTCAGTTTGGCTTTAAGGGTCAATTCTCTAAATTCATTAAAAATCTCTATAATAAAGCTTCTACAAAAATAATAGTGAATGCTAGACAATCACTAGATATAGGCTTAGCCAGAGGAACAAGACAGGGATGTCCCCTCTCTCCCCTGCTCTTTAATGTTGCAATAGAACCTCTTGCGATAATGATTAGACAGGAAATCGAAGGAATAAAAATAGGAAGTAGAGAATTGAAGATAGCACTATACGCTGACGATATCTTAATATATATGAGGGAAACTCAGGCAAACTTACCAAAGTTATTGTCAATCATAAACAAGTTTACCTTATTTTCAGGCTACAAAATAAATACAACAAAATCCGAATTATTATGGCTAAAACGGCCTCCTCAACTTGAGGTAAATATACCTTTCAAAATTGTTGAAGAGTCATTTAGATATTTGGGTATCTTAGTTTCTTTAACACCGGAGAAGTGGTATAGCCTTAATATACCCCCAATCCTGAAAACAATTATATACACAATGAAGAACTGGCAAAATCTTCCCATATCACTATCAGGTCGTATTGCTCTATATAAAATGATATTACTTCCAAAAATTTTATATATTATTCAAAATATTCCAGTTCTTCTAAAAGATAAAGATATTAAAACTCTAAATAGGGCCCTTAGAAAATTTATCTGGCAAGGTAAAAAGCCCAGAATAGCTTTAGAAAAACTTAGTCTACCTCCAAAATTTGGAGGCTGTGCCTTGCCAGATCTTCGTTTATATAACTTAGCGGGCTTGGCTCGAATTGTAGTAGATTGGATTTGTCTTAAAGATTATGTTACAGATAATGATCTAGAAAAGAATATAATATTTCCTTATCTTCCAACTGCTTTAATACACATTGAATTGAAAGAAATACCGAAGGTAATAAAAAGCTTCAAAGCTATCTATACTCCAATTAAGGCCTGGTCAAAGATTTGTAACATATTAAAAATAGATAAAAAAATCTCTAAGTACTTACCATTAAAAGGGAATCCTCACTTTGCAGTGGGCCTACATTCAACCCCACTACAAAGATGACAAGAGGTAGGATTGGATAAAGTGATACAGTTAGTAGATCTTACAGGAAGGTATATTAAAACATTTGCTGATCTAAGAACAGAGTTTGATCTTTCCCAAAAAGAATTTTATCTAGATATATGATCTTTAAAAAATGGAAAGATGCCTCAGCTCCAACTCTTTCGGAAATTAGAAACTCTATAAAAAAGCAATGTATTCTCGAACAATATAATACAAAATTTTATGACATAAGAGCTGTGAATAGTTTTTTTCAAAAATGGTCCTCTTTTATAAAAACTCTTCCTAAAAAGAAATTGATTATTTAATCTACCCACTTAGACACTCAGAATTAGTTATTTTAGGAGTATGGTAAAAATAGAATAACAAAAGTCGGAAAAATAGTTGAATTTTTTTTTTTTTTTTAATTATTTTATTCTTATTTTATTTAATTTCTTATTTATTTTTTTTTTTTTTAACCTGTCTCTCCTCTCCCCCCCCCCCCTCTGAGATTAAATAGAAAAAGAGAAAAGAGAATAAGTCATATTGATTGCTCAAAAAGTCTAGGGAAATTCCAACAAATTAAGATTGAATTGTATCAATAATAATGGGTTAAATGTGGAAAATGGTTTCATTACAATGGATTTCCTTCTTGTTTTTTCTTTTTTCTGGTTGGTAATATAAGTAGATATTATGTAAAGGTTTTGAATCAACTCCAGAGGGCCTTGGAATGGGTCAAAGGTCCAAAGATAAAGTGGAATCTTGCTTATGTGCTTTCTTTCTTTCTTTTTTTTTTTTTTTTTTTTGCTGTTGATTATGTTAAATTACCTAGTGAGGTATAATGAAACAATATAAGCAAAATAATTTCACATGTCAAAATGTTGGATATTGAATAAAAACAAATTAAAAAAAAAAAAAAAATGGTATTCTCTGCCTGAATCATGAAAGACAAAAATTGGGTTTAATGTCCCTTTAACCCCTAATTCACCACTCCTTGACACTATAATAAAGCTATGTCCCTATTAACCCCTAAACCGCCATCCCCCACATCGCAAAACACTCAATTAAACTATTTACCCCTAAACCTAACAACCCCCTAATTTTAAATTAAAATTGCAATATAACTATCTTAATTTACCTGTGAAATAAAAAAACCTAAGTTTAAAATATAAATTAACCTAAAATACCTATTGTAATAAAATAAAAAATACCAATTAAAAAATCTAAATTACAAATTTAAAAAACCCTAACACTACCAAAAAATAAATAAATCTAAAAATACAAAAAATAATAAATACTTAATTACGAAAAATAAAAAATTCTAAGCTTACAAAAATAATAAACAAAATTATCAAAAATAAAAACAATTACATCAAATCTAATAGCCCTATAAAAATAAAAAGCCCCCCAAAATAAAAACACCCCTACAATAAACTACCAATAGCCCTTAAAAGGGCCTTTTGTATGGCATTTCCCTAAGTTAAACAGCTCTTTTACCTGTAAAATAAATACAAAGTCCCCCCAACAGTAAAACCCCCCAACAGTAAAACCCACCACCCAACCAACCCCCCAAAATAAAAAACCTAACTCTAAAAAAACCTAAGCTACCCATTGCCCCTAAATGAGCATTTATATGGGCATTGCTCTTAAAAGGGCATTCAGCTCTTTTTTATTGCCCTTAAAAGCTGTTTTAAAAAAGCCCAAAGCCCTGATTTAAAAAAAAAAAACACCCAAAAAATGAAAAAAAAAAACCCTAACACTAACCCCAGAATATCTACTCACGGTTCCTGAAGTCCGGACAGCCATCTCTATCCAGGCGGCGATATCTTCATCCATCCCGGTGGCGTCTTATATCTTCATCCTGGTGGTGTGGAGCGGGGCCATCCTGGAAGCCGAAGACATCCTGCGTGGAGCATCTTCTTTATACGGTCACCGCCGTACACTGAAGTTGAATGCAAGGTAGTGAAATTGAATGAAAGGTACCCAATTCAAAATGGCATACCTTGCATTCCTATTGGCTGATTTGATTCTTCAAATTTAAATCAGCCAGAAGGATGAGAGATTCTGAAATCCTATTGGCTGTTCTAATCAGAAGATATCGCCGCCTGTATTAAGTCTTCTTGCCACCTGGATGGAGATGGATGTCCGGACTTCAGGAACCATCAGTAGATATTCTGGGGTTAGTGTTAGTTTTTTTGGGAAGGTTTGGGTGGGGGTTTTTTTAGATTAGGGCTTTGGACTTTTTTAAAAGAGCTGAATTCCCTTTTAAGGGCAATGAAAAAGAGCTGAATGCCCTTTTAAGGGCAATGCCCATACAAATGCCCCTTTAGGGCCAATGGGTAGCTTAGGTATTATTTAGAGTTAGGTTTTTTATTTTGGGGGTTGGTTGGGTGGTGGGTTTTACTGTTGGGGGGACTTTGTATTTTTTTACAGGTAAAAGAGCTGATAGCTTAGGGCAATGCCCTACAAAAGACCCTTTTAAGGGCTACTGGTAGTTTATTGTAGGCTAGGGGATGTTTTTATTTTGGGGGGCTTTTTTATTTTATAGGGGTATTAGATTAGGTGTAATTGTTTTTATTTTTCATAATTTCGTTTATTATTTTTTGTAAGCTTAGTGTTTTTTATTTTTCGTAATTTAGTGTTTATTATTTTTTGTAAATTTAGATTTTTTTATTTTTTTCGTAGTGTTGTTTTTTTTAAATTTGTAATTTAGGTTTTTAATTGGTAGTATTTTTTTATTTTATTAAATAGTAATGTTAGGTTAATTTATAGTTTAATGTTAGGTTTATTTTAATTTCACAGGTAGGTTTTTATTTATTTTAAGATATTTATATTGTAATTTAAAGTTAAGGGGTGTTAGGGTCAGAGGTTAATAGTTTAATTTAGTGTTTTGCAATTTGGGGGGATGGTGGTTTAGGGGTTAATAGGTTTATTTAGTGGTGGCAATGTGGGAGGTCAGCGGTTTAGGGGTTAATAGGTTTATTTATTTGCAGCAATGTGGGAGGCCGGAGGTTTAGGGGTTAATAGCTTTATTATAGTTGCGGCGATGTGGGAGGCCGGAGGTTTAGGGGTTAATAACGTTATTATAGTGGCGGCGATGTTGGGGAGTGGCGGATTAGGGATTAATAGCTTTATTATATTGTTGGCGATGTCGGCGGCAGATTAGGGATTATTTGCTTTATTTAATAGTCGCGATGTGGGTGGGCATCAGATTAGGGATTAATAAATTTAATATAGTGTTTGCGATGCGGGAGAGCGTCGGTTTAGGGGTTAATAGGTAGTTTATGGGTGTTTGTAACACTTTAGTTATGAGTTTTGTGAAACATTTTTGTTACACAAAATCCATAACTACTGGTCTCAGATGGCGGTATGGATCGTGTCGGCATAGGCTGTAAAGCAAGCTTTTTAGCTGGACCTCACAACTTGTAATACCAGCGCTATGGAAATCCCACGCAAAAACATCATTTTTTTTAGTGCAGAATGGATGTTGCGTAACATGCTAAAATGCTTGCGATATACAATACCGACAGGACTCGTAATATGCGTTACTGGCCATTACACTGGAATTGCCATTTTTTCAGCATTAAAAGCCGTAACGCATAACTCGTAATCTAGGTGATTGTCTATTAACTTTGTAAATTCTACTGCTTAATTTGTACACTACAATAGATTAATTAAACTTTATTTTACTAAGCACTATTACACACCTATATATAATTTTTACTACCTCTTGTAGGAAGCTTCTGTTATTATTGCCACAAGACATCTTGGTTACCAAAACCTTTTCAATTTGTGCTGCAAAGACACTATACAGTCTCCAAACAGGCAGTCATACTGTGTACTTTATATTATTGTTAAAAACCTAATGGTTATTATTATTATTCTGATTAAAATAATATTACTACTTGTTGTAAAATGATTAAGTGATTATTTGTTATATTTGCTCATTATATGAGAACAAATATACTGGGGAAAAAAAGAAGCAGGCTAAAAACTATACAAAAAAATGGCCATATACTTGGTTATGGGTGACATGAGTAGACGTCTATTATTTAGGAGTCCCTTAACCCTGAACCTGCCTTGGAACAATCGCCATTGTCCTCTGATCTTGACGTTGAGTTGTGCTCTAAACAGCCAAAAAATGTAAAGTGTGCTATCACCTCTACAAAAAATAAGCCTATTCAAATCCCCACCTAAGGGTCACAATTCGGGAGCCAGGAAAACCCTCTGCCTTCTCCTCAAACTAACAAAACTGACCAGTTTCCTAAATTAGTCACTACCCGGAAGGATATTGAGGGGCCTTCTACCTTATTGAAACCTATTTAGATGATCCTGAACAATTAATTATTGATCTAGTTTGCCAACCTATGTTTCATCTAGAAAATATAAGGCATACCTGTTCCTCTGATTTGAGCTCAGACCCTCACATTGCCAGATTCCTACAACATTGACTACTTAAACCTTTACAAATTGCTGCCAGAAATAAACTTTGTGCAGAATGTCTTCACCCAATGCACCCAGACAACGAAACTATGACCCCAGACTTTGACCCAAAAATGGTTAACTTCCTAGCTAATAATGGTAGAGACCCAAGGAAGGGTATAGTTAAATCTGTAAACTCAGTCTAAGAAAAACTTTATACTTCCTGAGTAATGCCAATGTTGCCCTATCCATAGATAGACAGGATGGTGCTAATTAGACTTGACCCCTAATTCACAGAAATGGCCCACACTGAGGGCTAGACTATGAGTGGAGAGCTATTTAGTGCTCCTGCTTGCACATTAACATCACTAGATGTAGTTTTTTTAGTGCAATTCGGGTTGCACTTTTATTACAAGGAGAAGGGAGTTACAAAGAGTTCGACTTAGAATATCGCAACTGCAGTAACGTATTCTCCCATAGACGTCAAGGAGAGTGAAAACTGTAAAAAAAAAAATAACACCCATACTCTTGTGCTAACCCAATCGTATTTATGTAAGTGCCGTAAATCCAAGTTGAATTATTAATATTCCACATTGCACTGTCCTTTAAATGCACAACAATGTCCTCTTTATGGTAACTATATATATGGGCTAGATTATGAGTGGAGCAATATTTGTTGAGCTCATTTATAAAAAGGTTTATTGTTTGGGGAATTTTTTATAAACCTGGTTAACAAATATGTGTCTACTTTCATTTCCTTGGATAGGGCACAAATTAATGTCACAGTGTTATTATGAGTGTAACTGTACTGTTAAATGTATTTTGAATGTGTTTTGTGCACTTTTTTTGGGTTTGCATAACACTTAACCAGAGCTCTGAAGTTGCACTAACCCAAGTTAAATTCAATTGTGCTCAACAAATATGTGGTTACATTATTTTCCTTGGATAGGGCACAAACTATTGTTAGAAGAGTTCTATATGCAAACACAGTTTTTGCCAGGTCAGGGAGGTACAGGGGCTGCCTCTCCAGCTGATCCACCTCCAGAAGCTCCATTCATCCATACCAAGGCTTCTTCTGAGTCAGACCCGTGCTGCTCTTCCCACTAAGAGCAAGAATATACTGGGCAAGAGGTTCGCAGTGACAAATCCCATCGCAACCAACCATAACCAAACAAGGTAAGTCCTTCTTTACCCCAGTCTGTTTCCCCTCAAAGATTAGTGGAAAGACTTGCTCTTTGTTTATCAACATGGCAGAATCTTAGGGCTAATGCATGGGACCTACATATGGTAAAGGGTTTTCAAATATATTGTGTCCAATTTCTCTCCCAAACCATCCAAATCTTTGCCCAATACTTTTTCTGTTATACATACAAATGCTCCTAGACACTGAGTTACAACAGCTCCTTCACAAATGGGGCTATAGAGCTGGCCACTCACCCTGGCTTCCTCAGCAACATGTTTCTAGTCAGGAAGAAAGACTGGGGATCATGCACAGTCATCAACCTCAAGGACATGACCTGTTTTCAAGAATACCGCCATTTCAAAATTTAAGTCATACACATGTTAAGAGACAAGAAAATGTTACCAGTTTTGCTTCAATCAAAGTATTTCAGTAATGGATAAATACTTACCCGGGAAGACCAATGTCATAGCGGAATGATTTTCTAGATATTGGAGGGAAGCAAGCAATTGGAGGTCACATTTTCCTTTATCTTCACAGTCTCCAGGGTCCCTTTATCGCTCAACCTATTTGCATCACAAACCAACATTCAGCTTCCCCAATACTTCAGTTGGCTCTCAACTAACAGATGCATTCCTTCAGATTTGGCCACAGATAGGAGCTTAGTCTTGCCCACCATTCTCAATGACAGCCATAGCGATTATCCATACCTGCAAGCTTCAGGTTCAGATAGTGATATTTAACCAGCCATGGTTTCCAGCTCTTTTGGAATTATCAGTCCAATCCTGAAATATCTCAGGATTTACATTGACAGCTCGCAATCTCCTAGGGGATTCTTGGGCCCCAGAAACTATAAAGTCTTACCTTTTGGCCTGGTCAGGCTGACTTCATTGATGTGTATATAGGCATTCCAATCCCTATTCAGCCTCTCAAGTGATAGTGGACATTTTACCCTCACTTTATCTTCCCTTTCTTATGTGCTGTGAATTACACCTTTTTATACAAGATGTTATCGTGTTTTATTGTCTTCTTTTTTTCAAGTGTAATTCAATCCATCTCAGTTCTGGATACGGAAGTGTTCAAGTTCAGCCAAGTTCTCGGTTGCTGTTCCTGTTCAAGTCTGACCTGTTTTGACTGATAGTTCTGGTTATTGTTCCAGTTTGATCTGTTTGGTGCTTCATCTGGAATATGAGAAGAGGTTCATGCTCTGGCACAAAGTTAATGAATGTTTTCCTGCTATGCTTCATGTAAAGAAATAGGAAGTGCAAGACTGAGAGATTGCATATATACAGTCTGCTTAACCATCATTGGTGGAAGATATGTTTTTTTTATTCTAGTGTGTGTACCAGTGGAGATATTTAAGTAAAGAAAGTAAAGCAAAATGCTCGTCTGTCTATAATAAAATTTTGACTATAGAGTCACCAAAACAATTATAATCTTCATTAACAATTTAAACCAACATATTGAGCAAATCACCAGCAGTAAACGTTATGCAAGCCGAGTCACTAACATATTTTACTTACACAGGGGCAGAGCTAAGAATAAATAGAAAGTTGCCAATCATAGCAAGTATGATTTCACCCACTTGGAAGAGACTACACATTACAAATTTTACTGATCACATAAAAAACACATAAAAAAGGCACATGAAAAAGCATATGAAACAGCATCCTAACTAGGTGTGTAATCATAATCAAAAGACGCATGGGGGCAACTGTCTAGTCTGTTCTTTGACAGAATCAGGGTTGTCTCAGTTTAATATCATCAGCAATCCCTTTTATATATATTGATTTTATTATACTTGTGTAATTCTAGGCAAGACCATAGTTCAACATATCACATAGGGTGTATTTATGAAGCTGTGAAAGAACGCAGCTTCTTAGCCTCTAACGCCTAAAGTGTGGTGGAGTGAAATCATTCTGATCCAATTGGGATGATTGACAGACCCTTCTCACGCATAAGCAAGGGGTGGCATTTCGCAAGTAGTGGCCTACGGGAGTGTCCACCTGGGACTTAAAACCTGGGGCACATAGAGTGTTCCTAAGTAGATTTAATATGGAATCAACAACCAGCAATATAAATGTTCTCCTGAATGTGCAGAGTATCAATATGCGCTCAGAAGATCTCAAGGTGGATACATGGTGAGGCATATTCATGTTAGGGGTAATAATAAATAAAGGAATCATCCCAAAGATGAAGTCACACACTATCCGGCTGAAGATCAGGAAAGTTATACACCAGGCACCCATGAAGCACCCATCCGGATGCTTGGAGTTGCGAAGGGAGAACTATAAAACAGTGCCAATCATGCACTGCAGTTAGAACATGTAGTGTGAATTGGCTTAAACCACACAGGCTGGTCAAAACATTTTGTTAGAAAAATTTGCATTGTTAGTATTCTGGGCACATACCCCTTATGTATATATCAAGAAATCAGTGTGCAGCATGTAGGAGTCAGGGTTCTGAATTTCATTTTAAAATATAAGTTTAACTATTTACTGTATATTGGTATTAACTGAGCATGCATGTGTGTTTGCGTATCTGATCAGACATTTACTTTTCTTAAAAGCTGGAAGTGCTAGTTAAATGCGATTACTAAAGGAACCTAAAAAAAAAAGACAAAGCTTTTTCTCTGAATTATAAGAGTAGTCTTCTCTAAACCATGCACAACTCTCAATCTCCTAGGGGATTCTTTTTATTGATGTGTAGATGGGCATTCCAAACCCTATTCAGCCTCTCAAGTGATAGTGGATATTTTTGCCCTCACTTTCCCTTCCCTTTCTTATGTGCTGTGATTTACACCTTTTTATACAAGATGTTATCGTGATTTATTGTGTTATTTTTTTTCAAGTGTAATTCAATCCATCTCACATCTGGATTCGGTGGTGTTCAAGTTCAGCCAAGTTCTCGGTTGCTGTTCCTGTTCAAGTCTGACCTGTTTTGACTTGATAGTTCTGGTTATTGTTCCAGTTTGATCTGCTTGGTGCTTCATCTGGAATATGAGAAGAGGTTCATGCTCTGGCACAAAGTTAATGAATGTTTTCTTCTATGCTTCACGTACAGAAAGAGGAAGTGCAAGACTGAGGGACTGCATATATACCCTCTGCTTAAAGGGACACTGAACCCAATGTTTTTCTTTCGTGAATCAGATAGAGTATGCAATTCTAAGAAACTTTCTAATTTACTCCTGTTATAGATTTTGCTTCGTTCTCTTGCTATCTTTATTTGAAAAATAAGACATCTAAGGGTTTTTTTGGTTCAGTACTCTGGACAGCACTTTTTATTGGTGGGTGAATGTATCTACCAATCAGCAAGAACAACCCAGGTTGTTAAAGAAAATGTGATAATAGGAGTAAATTAGAAAGTTTCTTAAAATGTCATGCTCTTTCTGAATCATGAAAGAAAAAAATTGGGTTCAGTGTCCCTTTAACCATCATTGGTAGGAGATATTTTTTCGTTTTTTTTTAAACTCTAGTGTGTGTACCGGTAGAGATATTTAAAAGCTGGATGTGCTGATTAATTGCGATTATTAAAGGAACCTCAAAAAAAAAAAAAGGCTATAATGTCAAATAAGGCTATAATGTCAAATGTAGAGAAAGCTTTTTCTTTGAATTATAACAGTAGACTTCTCTAAACCATTCCGAAAAATTAGCTTTAAATCTCTATTTAAAGAGACTCTGTACTCTCCTTTAAAGCTCCTTTACATTTGTGCTCATTCAACCCCCCATCCATAACTAGCATTTCAATACCTAATATAAAGCTAGATTGCAAGTTTTGCGTTATAAGGGGTGCGGTACTAACTTGGGTTATTGTCACTGCTCACTTCCCTACAGCTCTGGTATTACAGGTTTACAAAAACCCGGCGTTATCAGGCAAGAAGTGAGCGTAGAGCAAAATTGAGCTCCATAGCGCACTCTAATACCAGCGCTGCTGAAAGCAGCGGTGAGCTGGTTTTACGAGCTAGTGCACGATTTCACCATAGACATCAATGGGGAGAGACGGCTGAAAAAAAGCCTAACACCTGCAAAAAAGCAGTGTAAAGCTCCGTAGTGCAGCCCCATTGATTCCTATGGGGAAACAAAATTTATGTTTACACCTAACACCCTAACATGAACCCCGAGTCTAAACACCCCTAATCTTAAACTTATTAACCCCTAATCTGCTGCCCCTGACATCATCGACACCTACATTATACTTATTAACCCCTAATTTGCCGCTCCAGACATCGCTGCCACTATAATAAACATATTAACCCCTAAACAACCGCACTCCCGCATCACAAACACTAGTTAAATATTATTTACCCCTAATCTGCCACCCCTAACATCGCCGCCACCTACCTACATTTATTAACCACTAATCTGCCACCCCAAGGTCGCCGCCACTATACTAAAGTTATTAACCCCTAAACCTAAGTCTAACCCTAACCCTAACACCCCCTAACTTAAATATAATTAAAATAAATCTAAATAAAACCTACTTTTAATAACTAAATAATTCCTATTTAAAACTAAATACGTACCTATAAAATAAGACCTAAGCTAGCTACAACATAACTAATAGTTACATTGTATTGCTATTTTTATTCCACAGCGGTTTGTATTTATTTTAACTAGCTAGACTAATTAGTAAATAGTTATTAACTATTTACTAACTACCTAGCTAAAATAAATACAAATTTACCTGTAAAATGAAACCTAACCTGCCTTACAATAAAACCTAACCTTACACTACAATTAAATAAATTACATAAATTAAATACAATTAACTAAATTACAAAAAACAAACAAACATTAAATTACAAAAAAAACAATCACTAAATTACACACAAAAAAAAATATTATGAGATATTTAAACTAATTACACCTAATCTAATAGCCCTATCAAAATAAAAAAGCCCCCCAAAATAAAAAAAAAACCCTAGCCTAAACTAAACTACCAATAGCCCTTAAAAGGGCCTTTTGCGGGGCATTGCCCAAAATAAATCAGCTCTTTTACCTGTAAAAAAATACAAACACCCCCCAACAGTAAAACCCACCACCCACACAACCAACCCCCCAAATAAAATCTTAACTAAAAAACCTTAGCTCCCCATTGCCCTGAAAAGGGCATTTAGATAGGCATTGCTCCATCTTCAAGACATCCGGCGCGGAGCATCCTCTTCAATTGAAGTCTTCCTGCAGAATGAAGGTTCCTTTAAATGACGTCATCCAAGATGGTGTCCCTTGAATTCCGATTGGCTGATTGAATTCTATCAGCCAATCAGAATTAAAGGTGAAAAAATCCTATTAGCTGATCCAATCAGCCAATAGGATTGAGCTCGCATTCTATTGGCTGATTGGAACAGCCAATAGAATGCGAGCTCAATCCTATTGGCTGATCGGATCAGCCAATAGGATTGAAGCTCAATCCTATTGGCTGATTGTATCAGCCAATAGGATTTTTTCACCTTTAATTCCGATTGGCTGATAGAATTCTATCAGCCAATCGGAATTCAAGGGATGCCATCTTGGATGACATCATTTAAAGGAACCTTCATTCTGCAAGAAGACTTCGATTGAAGAGGATGATGGAGCCGCTCCGCGCTGGATGGATGAAGATAGAAGATGCCGTCTGGATGAAGACTTCTGCCCGTCTGGAGGACCACTTCTCCCGGCTTCGTTGAGGATGGATTTCCGGTCTTCAAAACTGTAAGTGGATCTTCAGGGGTTAGTGCTAGGTTTTTTAAGGGTTTATTGGGTGGGTTTTATTTTTAGATTAGGGTTTGGGCACTTGAAAATAAGCTAAATGTCCTTTTAAGGGCAATGTTCATCCAAATGCCCTTTTCAGGGCAATGGGGAGCTTAGTTTTTTAGTTAGGATTTTATTTGGTGGTTGGTTGTGTGGGTGGTGGGTTTTACTGTTAGGGGGTTTTTGTATTTTTTTTTACAGGTAAAAGAGCTGATTTCTTTGGGGCAATGCCCCGCAAAAAAATCCCTTTTAAGGGCTATTGGCAGGGCCGGACTGGGAAATCAGACCAGCCCTGGAAATTTTTATAGACCGGCCCAACCCCGCCCCCTCCAGCATAGCCACGCCCCCTCCAGCATAGCCACGCTCCCTCCAAGCCAGCCAACTATGCTCTAGCTGGTTTTCCCTTCAACTCATATATATATATATATATATATATATAAAATAAAAAATACAAATATTGTGAGTTAAGCAGGCAGTTTATACACAAATTAAATACTTGCAGACATACTTAAACAGCATACACATACATGCAGACACAAAATACACATGCATACATGCAGACACACTATATACACTTCCATACAGACGCACACCACAACATACACATACATGCAGACACAAAACCTACACATACAAACCGACACACACCACATACATGCAGGCACAAAACATACACAAACCACAGAGTATAGGATTTTTTAATATGCTAATTAACATAGATGCATAGTCTAAAAATATCACTTTTAAAAGAAAATATGTATAATATTTAACACATATTTGATTGCTGTATCATATTTAGTAATATGTTAGTGCTCTAAACTATTTGCTTAGCCAGACAGTAGCTGGCTACAATATTGATCGGAGTAATAGATTGGGGTTACATACATCTTATTATCTCTGCAACATCTATCCATTTAGAAAATCCATAACAAATTCAGAGAACCTTTCTGGGGTTAGATAATAGCAACTACACTTTCTTTAAGAGGTTATAATTAAAATTTAATACAAAAAGGGTGCCAGCCTTGTCAGATGTTACTAGGCAGAGAGGCGGTTGCAATGTATGCTTTCACTTACTATCTGAGACTACAAGCAAAGAGGGCCAACGAAAATCAAAATCACACATGACTGAGCTCTGACTGACTCTGACAGTATGTGTCAGAAAAAAAACCATAATAATATTAATTGTTTGAGGTTGAGTGGCGACTTTGGCTGGTAGGTAAGGTGAGGTCACTCACATCAGGTCAGCACTAGGTCAGTACAGTACTTAGTAAGTAACTGGACATGTTGTTCATGTTCTGTTCACACAGACAGACATCATCATTCATTCAAATCACATTAATAAATAATAATGATTTAAACTGTTGACTGTTCATATATCATGTTGTTCACAAACTTCACCATTCAGTCACATCACAATCACATTTAATTATTAAAAAAATATACTAGTAGTACATACGGTTGACAATCAATTCAATTTCAATTCCAGAGACTTCAATCAACTTGCAGTTGAACTGTGCCTGTAGTCTATGTGACAGTGTGTCCAACTGTCCACTGTCCACTCAGACTGACTCACTCTGTCTCCACTTCCTGGCTGGCTGGCACTGTCCCACTCCCTACCCTAACTGACCCGCCGTCAGAATCAGTATAGTCCCTGCTATGCTTCCGCACATGACATGACCCCACATGGCCTCACTGACCTGCTGCAAGTAAGTTTACTCTACTCCGTCCTCAAGTCGGCTTGCTGCGTCACGCATGCGCAGGCGCTCCCAGGGCACATGTGGTGTGAGACTGAGAAGTTAAACAGAAGACAGTAGACACAGATTCAGTCAGTCTACACAGTCTCAGTGACGTCACTCACGTAAGCAGGGCTGGCTCAAGACAAGAGATCAAAATTACACCCCCCCACGCCGCCCCTCGACCCCAACAGTCATTGGTGGTACAGCACTCCCAGTAATGATTCAAATATCCATAACATCTGCTCAGGGTGAACTTTAAGTCAGTATACTCAGTTAAAAAATAAAAAAAAATAAAAAAAAATATATATATACACAAACACACACACTGGCTAATAATGACAACTCCTACAACTGTATTGGTGAAGGACAGGTCTCTACAGCTTGTCTAGATAAATGCATTAAAAACATTTTAATAATACTAATAAAACATACCATGTAATACAGCATTTAATGCTTTTTTTTTAGAGAAAATTAATCCAACTACAATGGCCTTATAATGTGTGTGTGTGTGTGTGTGTATATATATATATATATATATATATATATATATATATATATATATATATAAAAGCATTAAATGCTGTATTACATGGTATGTTTTATTAGTATTATTAAAACATTTTTAATGCATTTATCTAGACAAGCTGTAGAGACCTGTCCTCCTTCACCAATACCGTTGTAGGAGTTGTCATTATTAGCCAGTGTGTGTGTGTGTATATAAATATATATATATATATGCACACACATATATATTTTTTGAACTGTGTATACTGACTTAAAGTGCACCCTGGGCAGAAGTTATTGATATTTGAATTGTTACTGGGAGTGCTGTACCACCAATGACTATATATATACATATATATATATATATATATATATATATATATATATCCATAAATTCTGCCCAGGGTGCACTTTAAGTCAGTATTCACGGTTCGAAATATATATATATGGAAGTACATTTGAAAGTTGTTTAAAATTGCATTATCTATTTAAATCATGAAAGCTTAATTTTGGCTTGAGTGTCCCTTTATACAATACCTAAAGAATCAATGTAGATTCTCTGTTTAGCTTGTCTAATTCTTAAACATCTGAATTAGATAAGCAATAGCATAACATCAAAGGTCAGTGTGTGCATCACCACAAGAAATGGCCATGTTGATTACAGAAAAAATATATAAACAGTGAATTATCCCCTTACCAAAGCCACATATCTGTCAATACTATATATACCATAATAATTACAAATGTAACTTTCTACTGGAGATCCACCCCATGATACTGGGCTTTTGTCATCTTTCTTATTTTAACATCCTTAAACTTGGCCCTCCAGAGGTTTTGGAATTACATTTTCCATGATGCACAGCCAGCATATCAGCTAGCTGAGCATCATGTGAAATTTAGTTCCAAAACCTCTGGAGGGCTAAGTTTTAGGATGGCTGTTATAAACAAATAAGTTCAATACATGGGGGAGGCGGATTACTTTTAGGGTCTCTTTGTAGCAATTTGTCTAAATATACAGATTTTTATTTGCAACCATTAGTTTAAGATACTAAGGTCCTTTGATTAATGCTTCCTGTAGAGCTAGAGGTAAACTAAATGGCCACTACAAGTACAACAATAGTAGGGTCAGGGGTTTTATTATGTAGGTTGGAGTGGAAGGATTACTATTGGGTTACCTGTGGAACACCTCAAATGGTGTATTACAGAGTTACAATCGGTTCTAGATTACAAGTGGAGCACAATCAATAGCACAGGATACTTTAGCTATAGTGTGAACACTGCAAAGAATAACACTGCATTTGATATTACAAGTGGATGGTTAAATAGTTTAACAAAAGGATCTTAATGTAGCCAAATACTTTGAACAGATAGCAAAGGGAGCACTATTCGTGTACTCGTTGAGCTATTATTTATATGTGGTTGAGTTTAATCATAATCCAAACTACTGCTTTAAAGTGTAGCACTTTTTAAGACCTGAAGTAAACCATTATTATTAATAGTATATCACGTAACTACACAAAGACCTCTACTACTTGCACACTATCGGCTTAGTGCACCATCGGCTCAGCGCTTGAGCAAAATCCAGTATGAATTTTACTGCAAGCCCCCTAGAAGACTATTATATGAAGTATTTAGCGCAGGACTTTTTTTTCTAACACCTAAGATCTCATATCTTGTTTGTTTCCATTTTTTTATTCAAGCATAACAGTTAGCCAGAGCTCTGAGAGAGCTTTAGAGTTTCAGGCCCCTATTGAACTTTTGGCTTTTACTGTACAAAAGTAAAGTCTACTAAACAAATGCTGAAAATGAACAGCCTAGCTAAACCCAATGCCAGTTTTGTCTTTGAATTGACATTACTATATATATGAAGCACTTACTAATCCTACTGATGATTGTAAATTTATGTTCATTTACTTATTATTATTTGATAGCAATGTTCAGTTTGGAGAATTTCTTTATCCGGCAACAATGCAAGATTGTACCAAGAAAAGAACAAGTGAAGAAGTATTTGCTAAAATGTAAAATACACACACCTTTAGGCTATACATGCAAACTTGAGAACATTATTCTAATGTTATGGTTTTGCTGTTCGCAGTTCTGGAATAATAACCAAAACACATTTCCTGCTTCAACAAAAAAGGCAATAAGGTTTTAATAGCTGTCTGCAGGAGTCCATTCTTTGTGGGGATAAAACAAACAGAGCAAATCATGTACCAAGTGTATTGTTTGCAAATTGGAGCACTTCGATGGAGCCTGACAATCATTCAATTTTCCTGCCTCTAGCATTTGTATCAGATTGTGGAATAATTTTATTCTGATGACGCTGATGCACATTTTAAGGTAAATAAAATATAAAACAATATTATATTCTATGGATGTGTGTACTTAGCAGACAAAATAGAATGTCTTCTGAGCAATTTAGAAAAGTAAATGGCTTCCTATAAACAGACATAACCTGGTTTTAATTGTTTGCCTATTTACTTGAAAACTGACATTTTCTCGAGTGCTTATTTTTATGCTAAAGAAAGTTACATGAAATGATATACCTGGTGTAAAGTGCTTATCCCATCTTTAGAAGGTAGAAAGTTCTGTTCATTACTGTGTCAAGTAAATAGAACTGAAAGCCTAAAAAATAAATATATCTCCAAAACTTACCTCTGAAGCATGCAATATATGGGTTATTTTAGGAAACAAAATAGATCTAGAAGCTTTTTGCATCCTCTATGAAAAGTTAATAAAGTGTAACTTTAGCTACACCATGCATCACAGACGGCAGCAAAGGGGGTAAGTTGCGCAGCGATGGGCAGCATTTTTAAATATATATGTTAATCATTATGACTATATTCATATATATTTATGTGTTAATATATGTATATACACATATTAACACATACATATATATGTATATAGTCATATACATATATGTTTACTGGGAACAAACAGTTCCCATAGACCACAATGTAAAGGCACTTTCAGTGCTGTTTTTTTCTAACACCCCACTCCAACCAACTTTGGACCCCAAAAACGGCCTAGTGCAATTGTTTTTAATTTAATGTAGCATTTTTGTTAATTAAAAACTATAATGCCCTCTATTTTGAGGGCATTTGGGGCACTTTTAGAAAATTAAACAGAGCCACTTGTAATGGTTAATTATCACGCGCCCACAAACGGGCAGATTTGCCCATTTGCGGGCATGCGATAATTTAGTCCTCCACTTGTAATCTAGACCTTATTTTGCTGTATTCTTTGCAATCATTTGAAAATGCAAAATAAATTACCCCTTTTATTAATAAATAAAGTATCAATGCATGCAACACTAAAATTTTGCTGTTTGATAAATGCATTTTTTTGGCAGAAGAGAAAGGCCTTTTATCTAGTGGGAAACGTTATTCTGCAGGTGTGAAAGGCGTCAGATTTACAGTTTTACAATCTTTAACAGCGACCCAGCAATTTCCTGGTCAGTTGATTGATTTCTGTCCCAGGTAATAAGTATTATTATTATTATTATCATTTATTTGTATATCGTTGCCAAATTCCGTAGGGCTGGGTACAATGATAGGGGTATATAATGACAAGGATTTGTTATAAAATACAGAACATAACAAAACTGAGCTGTGCATTGCTACAACAACATATGTTCACATTTTCAAAGTGAACATTCTATAAGTGAGGCATTAACAATAGAATTATACAAGAATTATACTCAGTACTCACCACAGTGCTGCTTATTAAGACAACATGCTGCCTATTGAAATCTGCTGAAGAAATGCACACTACATCAAGCTAACCCTACTCTCTTTCTTCCGCTTTCAGGTACGTGAATAGAGTCCCTGTCAATCTGCAAAGTATTCACTGCACTCTGATTTTTGTTCCTCTCTTGTAACTCTCTTATGGCACGTGAATAGAGTCCCTATCATTCTGCAAAGTATTCACTGCACTCTAGTGTTTTATCCTCTCTTGTACCTCTCTTATGGTACGTGAATAGAGTAACTGTCAATCTGCAAAGTATTCACTGCACTCTGGTGTTTTTTCCTCTCTTGTAACTTTCTTATGGTATGTGTATATTTATATAGAGCAAATGATTTTAGGTTGTTAATTTAGTCCTACATTTGTTGTACTGTTATTCAATCTCTTACTTCTAATGTTTTGTTAATTGCCATGTGATGTTCAATCCTTATCAATACTTGCTATTATTCTAAAATTTACAGCTGTCTTATGCCATAGTTTCAACCTGCTCCAAATGTTACTGTCTGTTTACTTAACTTATCTCACCCAGACCAGAATCTAACTTTCAAATTGGCCCTTCATTTGTCTCTGATTTATCAATCAAGTAATTTAGTGGACACAGCTGACTTCCCTGCCTATGGGGCCTAGTTATCAAGCCGTCAACCTCAAATACGCTGGAATTCTGCAGCGTATTTGTGGCGAGGCTGATTCGCCTTAGTTATCAAAGGCTAGAGACCGGCAAAAGTAGAATTTAGTGACGTAAACTTCTATCCGCCGGACTCAGTCCGACACAGATCGATTCTTACGTCTCTCCAGATGTTCCGCACACAAGTGCGGCACAATCTGACTACTTTTGCTAGTTATCAAAAAACTAGCAGGTACGCTCGGCACTTTTCCGGCCCAGCGTACCTGGTTTTCAAACCGCCACCCTGGAGGCGGCGGATCCCATAGGAATCAATGGGAGTCTGACCATAGCGAAAGTACAAGTTCGCTGCTGCCAGATATCCCATTGATTCCTATGGGAGCTGTCTACACCTAACACCCTAACATGTACCCCTAGTCTAAACACCCCTAATCTGTCCGCCCTACACCCCCGCAACTAAATAAAGTTATTACCCCCTAAACCGCAGCTCCCGGAGCCCACAGCAAGCTACTCTATACATATTAACCCCTAAACCACCGCTCCCTGACCCCGCCGCAACTATAATAAATGTATTCACCCCTAAACCGCCGCTCCCGGAGCCCACCGCCACCTACATTATACCTAGTAACCCCTATCCTGCCCCCCCTATACCGCCGCCCTCTATAATAAAGTTATTAACCCCTATCCTGCCAATCCCGCACCTCGCCGCAACTAAATAAATAGTTTAACCCCTAAACCGCCGCTCCCGGACCCTGCCGCAACCTATATTAAATTTATTAACCCCTAATCTGCCCCCCCTACACCGTCGCCACCTATAATACATTTATTAACCCCTATCCTGCCCCCCACTACACCGCCGCCACTGTAATAAATTTATTAACCCCTAAACCTAAGTCTAACACTAACCCTAACACCCCCCTAACTTAAATATAAATTAAATAAATCTAAATAATATTTCTATTATGAACTAAATTAATCCTGTTTAAAACTAAATACTTACCTTTAAAATAATCCCTAATATAGCTACAATATAAATAATAATTATATTGTAGCTATGTTAGGATTTATTTTTATTTTACAGGCAACTTTCAATTTATTTTAACTAGGTACAATAGCTGTTAAATAGTTATTAACTATTTAATAGCTTAATGAAAAAGAATGCGAGGAGCACAGGTTTGAATGAGTTGCAAAATAAAAGGTTTATTTAACAAAACAATCGCGCAACAGCGCAATCGAGTGAGGTATACACACAGCGGTAAGTCTATGACAAACCAAAACATACAGTGTGAGGGGGGGAAAACAACCTCCCCAGGGTTAATACAGAACTGAAAAAATCTACTGTTGGAAACAGACTGCAAAATAGACAGGTATACGCGTTTCAGCAGATTGCCTTACTCATTACCTGATTAAAACATTTGTGTGTGCTCTTTAAAAAGGCTAACAGTCAGCTTCCCATTGGTTTAAGGGGACCCAACCCTTTTTACAAGAAAAGCCAGAGGGAACCAATTATAGAGTACAAATTAGTACACAGAGATTTTAGATAATCATACATACAGTGTTAGATAAAGATTCCTAATGCAGTTATAATACATGAACATCAACAACAATAAATATGTGTGTACAATAAGGACACAAAAATTATCGGATACATCAACAGCCTAAATATATACAATATAGTAGTGTGGTGTATTTTTAACAAATTGTAACAATCTTGCTATGACTTAAGTTTCACGAAGAGTGCTTTGATCACCATTTCTCTGCTGCTCAAATGGAACTTCTGCTTCCATGCACAACAAATTAGGGGATGCTGTATGAGAGGTAGCAAAGTAAATAATTAAATGAATTCTATAACAAAGACAAAAGTAGAAAACCAAACAAATAGAAAAAACTCACACAGACAAAAACAAAAATAATAATAATAAATAAAAAATAAATAAAAACAACTGCAGAAAAACAGAGACAGAGGATTGCACATAACATACGTACCAGTGAACAAAATGTGCACTGTTAGTGTCATCTAATTTATAAACTAACCAATATATATATGAATCTTCCTTTTTTTATGGAGCCAAACATCCCACACAAAAAATATAACAAGATTGGTATTGCCACAATAAGGTTTTCACTGACAGTGTACAAGGACCATACTAAGGCTATTAGTGTCAAATAATCACAAATTAGTACTGCAGCTATCTAATAGGAGCTATAAGAATAAGCTAACTATTGAAGCTGCCATTGTGTAAAGATATGTGACTATAGTGTACGGCTTCAATAATATAAATATGGGGATTCACAGGTCCCAGTTAAAGGAACCTTGTCACATTTATTAATTAAAAGATGGAGTGTAACGCCAGGATCTATGCAGATAAGAGAGAAACGGGGGGCAAAGTGAATGATTTTACAACTATATCATCACAAATCATTATAAACATAGTGGATCAGAGGCTCGATTCAAGACTGGGGTACTGGGGTAGGAGAAGGGGACAGGAACCCAGGCCGGAGGAGAGTGGTACTTACTAGAAAGTGAGAATTTATAGGGTTACCAGAAGTTAATTAAATCATATTCAGAGTTGAGACCCTCTGGGACCCTTGTCCTTAATTTGAAGATCCAAAAAACCTCCCTCTCCCCCAGCCTGCGGTTCCTGTCCTGTCCTCCTCTAAGTGGGGGGACTTTCTCTATGATGGTCCAAGAGAAGGATGCTGTGTCCTTAGAGTGTGTGCCCAGAAAGTGTTGTACCAATGGTGTGGATAATGCTCCAGCCCTAATGTCAGCAAGATGTTCTTTAATGCGGACCCTGGCCTCCCTGGTCGTGAGACCCACATATTGAAGGAAACAGATCTTACAACTAATAACACATACAACATAGGTGGATCTGCAATTGAGACACAAATCTATCTCAAAAACCTGGCCTGTTGTCAATTAATTAAACTGACTTCCTGTTGTCACCTTTTCGCATGCCACACAAGTACGATGGTGGCAGCGAAAGGTACCCTTGTAACTCAACCATGATGATGTATTCTGGCTTGACTTTCTCAACCTGGTAGGTGCTATCATATTACCTATAGATTTGTTTTTCTTATAGGATACTCTCAGGCCTCTCTCTACCACCTCCTTTAGTTTGTCATCAGCAGACAGCATGCTAAAGTTTCTTCTCAAAATCTGACAAATGTCATCATATTGTTTGGAATATTCCGTAAGGAAAATAATTTTGTCATCTTCCCTGCTTCGTAAGTTCGATCTCCCTGTTAAGGTCTTCGAAGGTTCGAGGAGTCTATCCCTAGGTATACTTTCAACAATATTTCTAGCCTTAGAGATAACTGAACTCCTATAGCCTCTTTCCCTAAACCTTCTCTCTAGATCATCCGCCTGTTTGTTGTAAACTGCTGCATCACTACAGTTCCTTTTCAGGAGGATGAACTGTCCTTTTGCAACCCCCTTAAACACTCCCTGTGGATGACAACTCTCTGCATGCAAGAGGGAGTTGCCTGAGATTGGTTTACGATAGGTTTCTGAGGCTATAGTCTGCCCTTGCTTGCCTGTCAATGTTACATCCAAAAAGTTAATGCTATTACTCTGCACTTCATGGGTAAAATGAATGCCCATGGCCTCATCATCCAAACTCTCCAAGAAGGTCTGCAGGTCAGGTCTACTGCCCCTCCATATAAACAGGAGGTCATCTATAAAGCGGCCGTACCAGATGATGCATTCTTTGTGGGGATTTCTGTCTCCAAAGACGTGGGACAGCTCCCACCAACCCATAAACAGGTTGGCATAGGAGGGGGCAAACTTTGCCCCCATTGCTGTCCCACGCCTCTGGAGAAAGAAATGCCCCTCAAATTCAAAATAGTTGTGGCTTAGTAGGAAGTGAGTGACCTCTACCACATAATCCACAAAGGATGAGTCAGATCCAAACTGTCTTTCCATAAAGAAACGAATGGCCTCCAATCCCCTCTTGTGTGGAATGGAGGTATAAAGCGACTTAACGTCTGCAGTTACCCATACAAAATTCTCTCCCCACTCCACACGCGAGAGGAGATTGAGAACATGCTTGGTATCCGAAAGAAAGCTCCACAAGGAACTTACCAAAGGCTGCAGTACCTGATCAAGCCACTCTGTCAGGTGCTCCAAGAGGGAGCCAATACCGCTGACAATTGGCCTCCCCTGCACATTGTCAACAGACTTGTGGACCTTGGGCAGATGATTAAAAGTTGGTATAGCTGGATTAGACACCATCAGGTAATCCCTTGTATTATCATCTATATTACCCAGCTCCACTCCATCAACTACAAGGGAGGCCAACTGCCGACGATACAACCTCGTGGGGTCACCCGCCAGACTGGCATAATCATCAGGGTTGCCCAATTGTCTAAATGCCTCCTCCCTAAAGCTGTCTGCATTTAGCACCACTATAGTGCCACCCTTATCGGCGGCTCTCACCACAATGCTATCATTATTGGCCAGGCCATCCAAGGCCTTCTTGTGATTGATAGAGATATTACGTTTTTGGCCTCTTTCTGAGCTATAATATAACCTGGTGAGATCTTGCTCTACCCTTTGCTGGAATTTCTCTAAGATTGATCCCCTATTTTGTAAAGGATAAAATGATGACTTACATTTAAAGGATGGAAAATGTGCTGCCCCTCCAGCAATAGGATCTCCCCCTGCCCCCAGTGTTTCTAGGGCTCTGATGTCACAATACTCTTGAAAATCAAGTCCCTCCCCATTCCCCTAGCTATTAGGGGCCTATTCGGAGGAATGGAATCAGGACTCTCAGATTCTCCACCCTGTTGGGAATGGTAGAACTTTTTTAGCGTTAATTTGCGTATTACTTTGTTAACATCAAGTAGAGTTCTAAATAGATTAAAGTCTGCAGAAGGTGTGAATGACAGTCCCAGACTAAGTACCTCCAGTTCATATTTATTTAACACATGGTTTGATAGATTCAGAACATTCTGTAGTTGCCCCTTCGTCGTCCTCTTCTCTGGGGGTACCTCCTTTGATCTTTGAACTGTGTGTTTGGCTCCATTGTTTCTCCTCCCCCCTGTCTGGTGCTCTTTGGGGGACCCGAAAAACCTATTCTAGTTGGGCATTCTCTGTCTCTCTGGTATCCCTCGGGGTTGCCCCTGCACATCCTGCTTCTTCTCTGTAGTGTGAGTGTGATTGAACAACCTGGGTCTTTAGTATTGGAGGTGGGAGCGTTGTTGTTGCTGAGCTCTCTTTGGGTCTTGTCACCTGTTCTATAGGTGGTAATTCTTCCCCACCTGATCCAGAGCCCTCGTCGTATGACTCCCCCTCACTGTCATAAAAATTGACCCTTCTTCCTCTGTTTCGCCTCTGCTTGTTCCTTCCCCTCTGTTGATTGGGAAAATAGGTGTTTTTGTTTTGGTCCTTTTTTAGCATATACCTGTCCCTCTTGTTCCAGACATATACCCGATTTAGGTCATAGTCCGTGTCAGGATAGGTAAAGTCCAGAGTTAGACCCAAATGCTAGAATGAGGTTAATAACACCCTAGCACAGTGAGTATATACCAGGACCTGACCCTGCGACAGCTGTAGTATAATATATACTCACAGTAATAGACTGGAAGATGACACAGCAGGGTCAGGAGAAGAAACTTCATGTAGAAAGGGTTAATCAATAGAGTAATCAGGCAAGCAATGTCCAGCAACATGTAATCTGGCAGGTAATGGTTAACCAATAGAATAGTCAGGCAAGCAATATCCAGTAACGTGTAATCAGGCAGATAGGGGTTAACCAATAGAGTAGTCAGGTAAGCAGTGGCCAGCAACGTGTTATCAGGCAGGTATGAGTTAACCAATAGAGTAGTCAGGTAAGCAGTGTCCAGCAACGTGTTATCAGGCAGGTAGGGGTTAACCAATAGAGTAGTCAGGTAAGCAGTGTCCAGCAATGTGTTATCAGGCAGGTAGGGGTTAACCAATAGAGTAGTCAGGTAAGCAGTGTCCAGCAACGTGTTATCAGGCAGGTAGGGGTTAACCAATAGAGTAGTCAGGTAAGCAGTGTCCAGCAACGTGTTATCAGGCAGGTAGGGGTTAACCAATAGAGTAGTCAGGTAAGCAGTGTCCAGCAACGTGTTATCAGGCAGGTAGGGGTTAACCAATAGAGTAGTCAGGTAAGCAGTGTCCAGCAACGTGTTATCAGGCAGGTAGGGGTTAACCAATAGAGTAGTCAGGTAAGCAGTGTCCAGCAACGTGTTATCAGGCAGGTAGGGGTTAACCAATAGAGTAGTCAGGTAAGCAGTGTCCAGCAACGTGTTATCAGGCAGGTAGGGGTTAACCAATATAGTAGTCAGGTAAGCAGTGTCCAGCAACGTGTTATCAGGCAGGTAGGGGTTAACCAATAGAGTAGTCCGGTAAGCAGTGTCCAGCAACGATATCAGGTAGGTAGGGGTTTAGGGTTCAGAATAAACAGGCACAGATTCAGAATATCACAGGAATAAATTTGTACTCACAAAAGCCCACGAGTAAAACAAACAGGCACCGATGAGAGGAGACGCCGGAATAAGAAGGCCTCCTGACGTCATCGGAAGGGCTGACAGGAACAGGGTTGCTAGGCAACCAATGAAAGCGCTACCGCGCTGAAGAAAGAAGCGATCAGCAGCTGAGCGATCGCGACAGTCCGATTGATCACGCAGGTATTTGTTGTGTTTCACTTCAAGTAGTAGGGTCTTGGCTTCTGCTACAATTTGTTGTAATGTAGTATCAAACTTGATATAGCTTGTCTCCTTGCTTCTGTTATTTAGTTCCCTCTGAACTTCCTTTATTTTGATTGCCAGCTCATCCAGGGACTTCTTTTTAAACTCACAGATCAGATTCATCAGTTTCAGTGAGCAAGTAGTCAGGTGGCCATTCCAAAGGTCAATGATTCCCGGTGGGTGTCAGTAGGATCGGAGGTACGTGTCCGCTTTGTCCTAAACAGTTTATACACAGTTATCCTGTTTTTTGACCTCTTGGGACTTACCTATAATTAGCGGTGGGATAGCAAATACGGGGGACCGGTCTGGCAAGGAAAACGGACGGAACCTCTATCCTCCATAACTAGTGCTCAGGACTGACATAGAGAGCACTCTGTACACACGAGCTGCACACTTGATCACAGTATGTCTATACAGGGGGTGCAGAATTCTTAGGCAAATTAGTATTTTGACCACATCATAATCTTTATGCATGTTGTCTTACTCCAAGCTGTATAGGCTCGAAAGCCTACTACCAATTAAGCATATTAGGTGATGTGCATCTCTGTAATGAGAAGGGGTGTGGTCTAATGACATCAACACCCTATATCAGGTGTGCATAATTATTAGGCAACTTCCTTTCCTTTGGCAAAACGGGTCAAAAGAAGGACTTGACAGGCTCAGAAAAGTCAAAAATAGTGAGATATCTTGCAGAGGGATGCAGCACTCTTAAAATTGCAAAGCTTCTGAAGTGTGATCATCGAACAATCAAGCGTTTCATTCAAAATAGTCAACAGGGTCACAAGAAGCGTGTGGAAAAACCAAGGCGCAAAATAACTGCCCATGAACTGAGAAAAGTCAAGCGGGCAGCTGCCAAGATGCCACTTGCCACCAGTTTGGCCATATTTCAGAGCTGCAACATCACTGGAGTGCCCAAAAGCACAAGGTGTGCAATACTCAGAGACATGGCCAAGGTAAGAAAGGCTGAAAGACGACCACCACTGAACAAGACACACAAGCTGAAACGTCAAGACTGGGCCAAGAAATATCTCAAGACTGATTTTTCTAAGGTTTTATGGACTGATGAAATGAGAGTGAGTCTTGATGGGCCAGATGGATGGGCCCGTGGCTGGATTGGTAAAGGGCAGAGAGCTCCAGTCCGACTCAGACGCCAGCAAGGTGGAGGTGGAGTACTGGTTTGGGCTGGTATCATCAAAGATGAGCTTGTGGGGCCTTTTTGGGTTGAGGATGGAGTCAAGCTCAACTCCCAGTCCTACTTACAGTTTCTGGAAGACACCTTCTTCAAGCAGTGGTACAGGAAGAAGTCTGCATCCTTCAAGAAAAACATGATTTTCATGCAGGACAATGCTCCATCACACGCGTCCAAGTACTCCACAGCGTGGCTGGCAAGAAAGAGTATAAAAGAAGAAAATCTAATGACATGGCCTCCTTGTTCACCTGATCTGAACCCCATTGAGAACCTGTGGTCCATCATCAAATGTGAGATTTACAAGGAGGGAAAACAGTACACCTCTCTGAACAGTGTCTGGGAGGCTGTGGTTGCTGCTGCATGCAATGTTGATGGTGAACAGATCAAAACACTGACAGAATCCATGGATGGCAGGCTTTTGAGTGTCCTTGCAAAGAAAGGTGGCTATATTGGTCACTGATTTGTTTTTGTTTTGTTTTTGAATGTCAGAAATGTATATTTGTGAATGTTGAGATGTTATATTGGTTTCACTGGTAAAAATAAATAATTGAAATGGGTATATATTTGTTTTTTGTTAAGTTGCCTAATAATTATGCACCGTAATAGTCACCTGCACACACAGATATCCCCCTAAAATAGCTAAAACTAAAAACAAACTAAAAACTACTTCAAAAAATATTCAGCTTTGATATTAATGAGTTTTTTGGGTTCATTGAGAACATGGTTGTTGTTCAATATTAAAATTAATCCTCAAAAATACAACTTGTCTAATAATTCTGCACTCCCTGTAATTAATCTGTGAAGCACGCCGCGCCACAGGCTACTCTCCCCTAAATATTTTCCTTACTTTGGATTACTATTTAATAGCTTACCTAGCTAAAATAAAGAGAAATTAACCTGTAAAATAAAAACTAACCTAAGTTACAATTATACCTAAATAATTAAAACTAAATACTTACCTGTAAAATAAACCCTAAGATAGCTACAATATAATTAATAATTACATTGTAGCTATTTTAGGATTTATATTTATTTTACAGGTAACTTGGTATTTATTTTAGCTAGTTAGAATAGTTATTAAATAGTTATTAACTATTTAATAACTACCTAGCTAAAAGAAATACAAAATTACCTGTAAAATAAATTTTAACCTAAGTTACAATTAAACCTAACACTACACTATCATTAAATTAATTAAATAAATTAACTACAAATAACTACAATTAAATACAATTACATAAACTAACTAAAGTACAAAAAATAAAAAAAGCTAAGTTACAAAAAATAAAAAAAATAAGTTACAAACATTTTAAAAATATTACAACAATTTTTTTTTTTTTTTTTTTTTTTTTTTGGTTTTCAAAGCTTTATTGAAGAGTAAACAGAAAATACATAAAATCCGTACATCAAAAGTCATGGAATACAGGAATATTTTTACAGGTGACTCCATGGAGTTCAATTGGTTGCATAAAGATAGCGTAACAATGAGTGGGTTAGGTATAACAAAGAGTCCATATAAGAGTCTATAAGCCCATTCATGTTCCTTTCGATGTACTCTAGCAATATTATAACTATATAACAGTATTTAGTCAGAAAAGATAATTGAGCTTCGGTCATAGGGCAACTGGTAGGCCCATGCCCGAGAAGAAAGAAAAGGAAGAGAGTAATGTAGAAAAGGAAGGAGGGGGGAGAGAGAGAAACACCAGAGGGGGGGGGGGGGGAGGGGTGGTAAGGAGAGAAGGGGAGAGGGGTAAGTAGGAGGAGGGGGGGAGGGGGGGGGATGGGAGGTAAGGAAGTTAAATCAGATACGTCTCTTAGAAAGAGAAGGGGGGTTCCATGCCAGACCATGTTGTAGACAGCAGGTCTGTTATGCCTCCTTTGTTCATAAGGGTTTAGGCCACCAAAATGCAGTCCGGCCTACCCTGTTTCCACTTTTCCTGCATATATTCATGGATTTCTATCCTGTCATCTCTCATGAATCTAAATCTCTCTAGTAGGAGGCATCTATCTACCTGGCCGGCCCAGTCACTCAATGCAGGCGCGTTCACACTCTTCCAATTTTTGGGGATAAGGGATTTCGCGCTGTTTAGCATCAAGTAGAAAAGGTATTTTGTGGCCTTGTCTTTAAATTTGGGAAGGTCATGGTACAAAAGGATGCTAGGCGCTCTAGGCAAAGAGGTCCCGACCACCCCCTCCATGGCAGCCATCACTGAGGGCCAATATGATTTTACAACATCACAACCCCACCAAATGTGTAGAAGGGTACCTGGTTCCCCACAACCCCGCCAACATCTTCCATCTGTCTGTTTATAGATTTTTTGTAATCTGGCAGGGGTGAGATACCATCCTGATAAGTATTTAAAGTTGGACTTCAGTATTTTTGCTGAGACTGATATCTTTGCATGCGCTCTGAATATTTTCCCCCAGTCTTTATCTGTTAGGGGTAGGTTAAGTTCTCTGTTCCATTGTCGTGTGTAAGTAAGCAGTGGGGTGTCTGTATGTGAAGAAAGCAAGCGGTAGGCAATGGAGATCATATGTTTCGGTGTGTGCGGGAGTAGGCACAGGGACTCAAAGGTAATTGGGTTCCTAGTGATGTAGTGCGGTTTTTTATGTGTCGTTAGATAGTGCTGAAGTTGAGTGTGAAAGTACCAGGAAAGAGCAAGGCCGGAACCCTCCAACTCAGAACGAGTTCTAAGTTTTTGATCTGTGATGAGCCGATGGAAGGATACTTGTGGCACCTGTGTTTTATCCGCCATTACTCTCTGCGTACAGGTAAAGGGTATGTCTGGATTGTTTAAGAAGGATGTGAGAGGCAAAGGGTTTGTGGAGATGTGTGGGTGTTCTATTAGCAATCTATCCCAGCATGTGAAAAACTCCCTGATGAAGGGGTAGCCGGTAATAAGTTTCGGTCTGGACTTAGGTGAGATCCACCCCAACAGTCCAATGTTCTGCCTACCTAGGATTACTCTACAGATTTGGACCCAAGTTTTATCATGAAGATTATGACACCACTCCGCTTGATGTTGCAAGAGGATGGCGCTTTTGTATAAGGCCAGGTGAGGCACCCCCAGTCCCCCCCTGTCTTTCGGCAGGTACAGGGTCTTTCGTGCAATTCTCGGTCTCCCCCCCCTCCATATAAATTCCTCCAACACATTTTGTAGTTTGTGTAAAAAATGGGACGGGAGGGGGATTGGAAGAGTCTGGAGATAATACAATATTCTGGGCAGAATATTCATTTTGATAATGCCTATTCTCCCAAGCCAGGAGATAGGTTTGTTTCTCCATGAGGAGAGATCACCTGTAATCACAGTGAGCAAGTTTGTGTAATTTGCTTCAAAAAGACCCTCCGCAGATGGAGTAAGGTTTATCCCTAAGTACTTTAATTTGCGGGTTTGGATGCGTAAGGGGCACAAGGAAGACAGTTGGCTAAGTTCTTCAGGGGGGAGGTTAATATTTAGAATTTCGGATTTGGTTTTGTTTAAATGGAAGTTCGAGTATCTACCATATTCCTCAAATTCTCGTAGTGCTTCGGGTAATGACCTGCAAGGGTCCGATAATGATAGCAGGACATCGTCCGCATACATGGACAGCTTGTGTTCTTGTTCCCCGATTTTAATTCCCCCGATCTTAGTATTGATTCTAATTCTTTGGGCCAGGACCTCCATCACCAACACAAACAGCAGTGGCGCAGAGGACACCCCTGTCTGGTACCGTTTTTTATGCTAAATGGATCAGAGAGGATATTGTTGACCCTGACTTGTGCTGAAGGGGCTGTATAAAGTGAAAAGACTCTGTGTGTGAAGGCTTTACCAAACCCCATTTTCGACAGGACCGCCTTCAGAAACTTCCAGCTGATCCTGTCGAAGGCTTTCTCGGCGTCAGTTGATACAAAGATCGCCTGGATCTCATTCAGTTGGGCATAATTTCCAAGTAGGGTAGCTTTTATGGTGTTGTCCCTTGCCTCACGGCCCGGGACAAAATCCCACTTGGTCAGGGGATACTAAGTTGGGTAGGAATTTATTTAACCTAGTTGAGAGGATTTTCGCGAATATCTTTATATCCACGTTGAGGAGGGAAATTGGGCGGAAGTTTTCTGGTTTATTGGTTGGTTTGCCCGGCTTAGGGATAGTCGCTATGTGAGCTAACAGCATGGAGGGGGGAAAGCCCTGGGAGGTGTCTATTGAATTGAATAAGCGGGCCAGGTGAGGGGCCAATACAGTTTTGTAGATTTTATAATACTTGGCACTAAAGCCATCTGGGCCTGGGCTTTTGCCAGAAGGCAAGCCCTCGATGGTATGTAAGACTTCCTCAGGAGAAATGGGGGCATCTAAAACCTCTGCTTCTGTCTGTGACAGAGTAGGTAAGGTGACTGAGTTCAGATATAGGCTCATATCGGGAGAGGGTTGTACGTTGTCGTCCTCTAAAGAGAGGCCAGGAGAGCCCTCCAGGTTATAAAGGCCAGAGTAATATGTCCTTAGAGTTTCAGCTATACCAGGACTGCTGGTATGGGTATTGTTTGACTTGTCTGTTAGTGAATGAATGTGTGATTTCAGGGTCTTCCTCTTAATAGCTCGTGCCAACAATTTCCCCGGTTTGTCACCAAACTCATAGTATTTTTGTTGGGTCTTCAATGCCATTTTCTGGTGTTCTAATGTGTGGATGTCTTGTATGTCTTTTCTAGCTTGTGTCAGTGCAGAAAGGGTAGTACTATCTTTTGGGTCTTTTTTGTGTTTGGTTTCTAGTTCTCTTATGTTAGATAGAAGGGAAGAATATCTGACGCTGGTTTGTTTCGCCAGAATGGCTTTTTGTTTGATCAATTCCCCTCTCAGGACGCATTTATGTGCTTCCCATATTGTGTGTTTAGGGATTTCAGGTGTATCATTCAAAGTGAAATAGTCAGTCAAAGTGTTTTCAATCTTACTTTTGATTAGCTGATTATTAAACATGAAATCATCAAGTTTCCAAATAAAGGGCCGGTCAGGTACTGTGGGCCATTTCAGTCTACAAAGAACCGGGGCGTGGTCTGACAAGGTCATGGGCAGAATTTGAGTACTCAACACTGATGCCAGTGTAGACTAATCAGTGAATATGTAGTCTATTCTGGTATATACGTCGTGGGGATGTGAAAAAAATGTATAGTCTCGTCTTGTAGGGTGTAGGGTGCGCCATGTGTCGTGAACTGCAAGTTCCTCCAATCTACTATTGCATTGTTTAATAATTCGCTGTGGAGCAGAGGCCACTCCCCTGGAGGTATCCAGTTGAGGGTCTAGAGGAAGATTGAAGTCTCCTGCGAGGAGCAGAGCTCCCTTTAGTAGGTCCAAAATTTTGTTGGTAAGTATTGACATAAATTTGTGTTGGTTTTGGTTGGGGAAGTAGGCGTTAGCCAGAGTGACTGGGCGGCCATGCAGAGTGCCCACCACTATTAAATAGCGGCCTTCTGGGTCTTTATCTATCTGCTGTGCAATAAAAGGCGTCGAGTGGCGGATAAGTATCCCCACTCCATTTCTTTTGGAGGGGCCGGATGCAAAAAAAGTCTGAGGAAATTTGGAGTGTAACCAATTCGGTTCTCTACCTCTTTTGAAGTGAGTCTCCTGCAGGAATAATATATCGCAATTCAGCCTAGTCGCATCTTTAAGGAGATGGGACCTCTTTTCTGGTATATTAATACCCTTGACGTTTAAGGACATGATGGAAAGGTTATGAGCTGTTTGGGAGACCAAAAAATATTACAACAATTTTAAGCTACTTACACCTAATCTAAGCCCCCAAATAAAATAACAAACCCCCCAAAATCCCAAAATAAAAAAATGCCCTACCCTATTCTAAATTAAAAAAGTTCAGAATATCACAGGAATAAATTTGTACTCACAAAAGCCCACGAGTAAAACAAACAGGCACCGATGAGAGGAGACGCCGGAATAAGAAGGCCTCCTGACGTCATCGGAAGGGCTGACAGGAACAGGGTTGCTAGGCAACCAATGAAAGCGCTACCGCGCTGAAGAAAGAAGCGATCAGCAGCTGAGCGATCGCGACAGTCCGATTGATCACGCAGGTATTTGTTGTGTTTCACTTCAAGTAGTAGGGTCTTGGCTTCTGCTACAATTTGTTGTAATGTAGTATCAAACTTGATATAGCTTGTCTCCTTGCTTCTGTTATTTAGTTCCCTCTGAACTTCCTTTATTTTGATTGCCAGCTCATCCAGGGACTTCTTTTTAAACTCACAGATCAGATTCATCAGTTTCAGTGAGCAAGTAGTCAGGTGGCCATTCCAAAGGTCAATGATTCCCGGTGGGTGTCAGTAGGATCGGAGGTACGTGTCCGCTTTGTCCTAAACAGTTTATACACAGTTATCCTGTTTTTTGACCTCTTGGGACTTACCTATAATTAGCGGTGGGATAGCAAATACGGGGGACCGGTCTGGCAAGGAAAACGGACGGAACCTCTATCCTCCATAACTAGTGCTCAGGACTGACATAGAGAGCACTCTGTACACACGAGCTGCACACTTGATCACAGTATGTCTATACAGGGGGTGCAGAATTCTTAGGCAAATTAGTATTTTGACCACATCATAATCTTTATGCATGTTGTCTTACTCCAAGCTGTATAGGCTCGAAAGCCTACTACCAATTAAGCATATTAGGTGATGTGCATCTCTGTAATGAGAAGGGGTGTGGTCTAATGACATCAACACCCTATATCAGGTGTGCATAATTATTAGGCAACTTCCTTTCCTTTGGCAAAACGGGTCAAAAGAAGGACTTGACAGGCTCAGAAAAGTCAAAAATAGTGAGATATCTTGCAGAGGGATGCAGCACTCTTAAAATTGCAAAGCTTCTGAAGTGTGATCATCGAACAATCAAGCGTTTCATTCAAAATAGTCAACAGGGTCACAAGAAGCGTGTGGAAAAACCAAGGCGCAAAATAACTGCCCATGAACTGAGAAAAGTCAAGCGGGCAGCTGCCAAGATGCCACTTGCCACCAGTTTGGCCATATTTCAGAGCTGCAACATCACTGGAGTGCCCAAAAGCACAAGGTGTGCAATACTCAGAGACATGGCCAAGGTAAGAAAGGCTGAAAGACGATCACCACTGAACAAGACACACAAGCTGAAACGTCAAGACTGGGCCAAGAAATATCTCAAGACTGATTTTTCTAAGGTTTTATGGACTGATGAAATGAGAGTGAGTCTTGATGGGCCAGATGGATGGGCCCGTGGCTGGATTGGTAAAGGGCAGAGAGCTCCAGTCCGACTCAGACGCCAGCAAGGTGGAGGTGGAGTACTGGTTTGGGCTGGTATCATCAAAGATGAGCTTGTGGGGCCTTTTTGGGTTGAGGATGGAGTCAAGCTCAACTCCCAGTCCTACTTACAGTTTCTGGAAGACACCTTCTTCAAGCAGTGGTACAGGAAGAAGTCTGCATCCTTCAAGAAAAACATGATTTTCATGCAGGACAATGCTCCATCACACGCGTCCAAGTACTCCACAGCGTGGCTGGCAAGAAAGAGTATAAAAGAAGAAAATCTAATGACATGGCCTCCTTGTTCACCTGATCTGAACCCCATTGAGAACCTGTGGTCCATCATCAAATGTGAGATTTACAAGGAGGGAAAACAGTACACCTCTCTGAACAGTGTCTGGGAGGCTGTGGTTGCTGCTGCATGCAATGTTGATGGTGAACAGATCAAAACACTGACAGAATCCATGGATGGCAGGCTTTTGAGTGTCCTTGCAAAGAAAGGTGGCTATATTGGTCACTGATTTGTTTTTGTTTTGTTTTTGAATGTCAGAAATGTATATTTGTGAATGTTGAGATGTTATATTGGTTTCACTGGTAAAAATAAATAATTGAAATGGGTATATATTTGTTTTTTGTTAAGTTGCCTAATAATTATGCACCGTAATAGTCACCTGCACACACAGATATCCCCCTAAAATAGCTAAAACTAAAAACAAACTAAAAACTACTTCCAAAAATATTCAGCTTTGATATTAATGAGTTTTTTGGGTTCATTGAGAACATGGTTGTTGTTTAATATTAAAATTAATCCTCAAAAATACAACTTGCCTAATAATTCTGCACTCCCTGTAATTAATCTGTGAAGCACGCCGCGCCACAGGCTACTCTCCCCTAAATATTTTCCTTACTTTGGATTACTATTTAATAGCTTACCTAGCTAAAATAAAGAGAAATTAACCTGTAAAATAAAAACTAACCTAAGTTACAATTATACCTAAATAATTAAAACTAAATACTTACCTGTAAAATAAACCCTAAGATAGCTACAATATAATTAATAATTACATTGTAGCTATTTTAGGATTTATATTTATTTTACAGGTAACTTGGTATTTATTTTAGCTAGTTAGAATAGTTATTAAATAGTTATTAACTATTTAATAGCTACCTAGCTAAAAGAAATACAAAATTACCTGTAAAATAAATTTTAACCTAAGTTACAATTAAACCTAACACTACACTATCATTAAATTAATTAAATAAATTAACTACAAATAACTACAATTAAATACAATTACATAAACTAACTAAAGTACAAAAAATAAAAAAAGCTAAGTTACAAAAAATAAAAAAAATAAGTTACAAACATTTTAAAAATATTACAACAATTTTTTTTTTTTTTTGGTTTTCAAAGCTTTATTGAAGAGTAAACAGAAAATACATAAAATCCGTACATCAAAAGTCATGGAATACAGGAATATTTGTACAGGTGACTCCATGGAGTTCAATTGGTTGCATAAAGATAGCGTAACAATGAGTGGGTTAGGTATAACAAAGAGTCCATATAAGAGTCTATAAGCCCATTCATGTTCCTTTCGATGTACTCTAGCAATATTATAACTATATAACAGTATTTAGTCAGAAAAGATAATTGAGCTTCGGTCATAGGGCAACTGGTAGGCCCATGCCCGAGAAGAAAGAAAAGGAAGAGAGTAATGTAGAAAAGGAAGGAGGGGGGAGAGAGAGGAAAGGAGAGAAGGGGAGAGGGGTAAGTAGGAGGAGGGGGGGAGGGGGGGGGATGGGAGGTAAGGAAGTTAAATCAGATACGTCTCTTAGAAAGAGAAGGGGGTTCCATGCCAGACCATGTTGTAGACAGCAGGTCTGTTATGCCTCCTTTGTTCATAAGGGTTTAGGCCACCAAAATGCAGTCCGGCCTACCCTGTTTCCACTTTTCCAGCATATATTCATGGATTTCTATCCTGTCATCTCTCATGAATCTAAATCTCTCTAGTAGGAGGCATCTATCTACCTGGCCGGCCCAGTCACTCAATGCAGGCGCGTTCACACTCTTCCAATTTTTGGGGATAAGGGATTTCGCGCTGTTTAGCATCAAGTAGAAAAGGTATTTTGTGGCCTTGTCTTTAAATTTGGGAAGGTCATGGTACAAAAGGATGCTAGGCGCTCTAGGCAAAGAGGTCCCGACCACCCCCTCCATGGCAGCCATCACTGAGGGCCAATATGATTTTACAACATCACAACCCCACCAAATGTGTAGAAGGGTACCTGGTTCCCCACAACCCCGCCAACATCTTCCATCTGTCTGTTTATAGATTTTTTGTAATCTGGCAGGGGTGTGATACCATCCTGATAAGTATTTAAAGTTGGACTTCAGTATTTTTGCTGAGACTGATATCTTTGCATGCGCTCTGAATATTTTCCCCCAGTCTTTATCTGTTAGGGGTAGGTTAAGTTCTCTGTTCCATTGTCGTGTGTAAGTAAGCAGTGGGGTGTCTGTATGTGAAGAAAGCAAGCGGTAGGCAATGGAGATCATATGTTTCGGTGTGTGCGGGAGTAGGCACAGGGACTCAAAGGTAATTGGGTTCCTAGTGATGTAGTGCGGTTTTTTATGTGTCATTAGATAGTGCTGAAGTTGAGTGTGAAAGTACCAGGAAAGAGCAAGGCCGGAACCCTCCAACTCAGAACGAGTTCTAAGTTTTTGATCTGTGATGAGCCGATGGAAGGATACTTGTGGCACCTGTGTTTTATCCGCCATTACTCTCTGCGTACAGGTAAAGGGTATGTCTGGATTGTTTAAGAAGGATGTGAGAGGCGAAGGGTTTGTGGAGATGTGTGGGTGTTCTATTAGCAATCTATCCCAGCATGTGAAAAACTCCCTGATGAAGGGGTAGCCGGTGATAAGTTTCGGTCTGGACTTAGGTGAGATCCACCCCAACAGTCCAATGTTCTGCCTACCTAGGATTACTCTACAGATTTGGACCCAAGTTTTATCATGAAGATTATGACACCACTCCGCTTGATGTTGCAAGAGGATGGCGCTTTTGTATAAGGCCAGGTGAGGCACCCCCAGTCCCCCCCTGTCTTTCGGCAGGTACAGGGTCTTTCGTGCAATTCTCGGTCTCCCCCCCCTCCATATAAATTCCTCCAACACATTTTGTAGTTTGTGTAAAAAATGGGACGGGAGGGGGATTGGAAGAGTCTGGAGATAATACAATATTCTGGGCAGAATATTCATTTTGATAATGCCTATTCTCCCAAGCCAGGAGATAGGTTTGTTTCTCCATGAGGAGAGATCACCTGTAATCACAGTGAGCAAGTTTGTGTAATTTGCTTCAAAAAGACCCTCCGCAGATGGAGTAAGGTTTATCCCTAAGTACTTTAATTTGCGGGTTTGGATGCGTAAGGGGCACAAGGAAGACAGTTGGCTAAGTTCTTCAGGGGGGAGGTTAATATTTAGAATTTCGGATTTGGTTTTGTTTAAATGGAAGTTCGAGTATCTACCATATTCCTCAAATTCTCGTAGTGCTTCGGGTAATGACCTGCAAGGGTCCGATAATGATAGCAGGACATCGTCCGCATACATGGACAGCTTGTGTTCTTGTTCCCCGATTTTAATTCCCCCGATCTTAGTATTGATTCTAATTCTTTGGGCCAGGACCTCCATCACCAACACAAACAGCAGTGGCGCAGAGGACACCCCTGTCTGGTACCGTTTTTTATGCTAAATGGATCAGAGAGGATATTGTTGACCCTGACTTGTGCTGAAGGGGCTGTATAAAGTGAAAAGACTCTGTGTGTGAAGGCTTTACCAAACCCCATTTTCGACAGGACCGCCTTCAGAAACTTCCAGCTGATCCTGTCGAAGGCTTTCTCGGCGTCAGTTGATACAAAGATCGCCTGGATCTCATTCAGTTGGGCATAATTTCCAAGTAGGGTAGCTTTTATGGTGTTGTCCCTTGCCTCACGGCCCGGGACAAAATCCCACTTGGTCAGGGGATACTAAGTTGGGTAGGAATTTATTTAACCTAGTTGAGAGGATTTTCGCGAATATCTTTATATCCACGTTGAGGAGGGAAATTGGGCGGAAGTTTTCTGGTTTATTGGTTGGTTTGCCCGGCTTAGGGATAGTCGCTATGTGAGCTAACAGCATGGAGGGGGGAAAGCCCTGGGAGGTGTCTATTGAATTGAATAAGCGGGCCAGGTGAGGGGCCAATACAGTTTTGTAGATTTTATAATACTTGGCACTAAAGCCATCTGGGCCTGGGCTTTTGCCAGAAGGCAAGCCCTCGATGGTATGTAAGACTTCCTCAGGAGAAATGGGGGCATCTAAAACCTCTGCTTCTGTCTGTGACAGAGTAGGTAAGGTGACTGAGTTCAGATATAGGCTCATATCGGGAGAGGGTTGTACGTTGTCGTCCTCTAAAGAGAGGCCAGGAGAGCCCTCCAGGTTATAAAGGCCAGAGTAATATGTCCTTAGAGTTTCAGCTATACCAGGACTGCTGGTATGGGTATTGTTTGACTTGTCTGTTAGTGAATGAATGTGTGATTTCAGGGTCTTCCTCTTAATAGCTCGTGCCAACAATTTCCCCGGTTTGTCACCAAACTCATAGTATTTTTGTTGGGTCTTCAATGCCATTTTCTGGTGTTCTAATGTGTGGATGTCTTGTATGTCTTTTCTAGCTTGTGTCAGTGCAGAAAGGGTAGTACTATCTTTTGGGTCTTTTTTGTGTTTGGTTTCTAGTTCTCTTATGTTAGATAGAAGGGAAGAATATCTGACGCTGGTTTGTTTCGCCAGAATGGCTTTTTGTTTGATCAATTCCCCTCTCAGGACGCATTTATGTGCTTCCCATATTGTGTGTTTAGGGATTTCAGGTGTATCATTCAAAGTGAAATAGTCAGTCAAAGTGTTTTCAATCTTACTTTTGATTAGCTGATTATTAAACATGAAATCATCAAGTTTCCAAATAAAGGGCCGGTCAGGTACTGTGGGCCATTTCAGTCTACAAAGAACCGGGGCGTGGTCTGACAAGGTCATGGGCAGAATTTGAGTACTCAACACTGATGCCAGTGTAGACTAATCAGTGAATATGTAGTCTATTCTGGTATATACGTCGTGGGGATGTGAAAAAAATGTATAGTCTCGTCTTGTAGGGTGTAGGGTGCGCCATGTGTCGTGAACTGCAAGTTCCTCCAATCTACTATTGCATTGTTTAATAATTCGCTGTGGAGCGGAGGCCACTCCCCTGGAGGTATCCAGTTGAGGGTCTAGAGGAAGATTGAAGTCTCCTGCGAGGAGCAGAGCTCCCTTTAGTAGGTCCAAAATTTTGTTGGTAAGTATTGACATAAATTTGTGTTGGTTTTGGTTGGGGAAGTAGGCGTTAGCCAGAGTGACTGGGTGGCCATGCAGAGTGCCCACCACTATTAAATAGCGGCCTTCTGGGTCTTTATCTATCTGCTGTGCAATAAAAGGCGTCGAGTGGCGGATAAGTATCCCCACTCCATTTCTTTTGGAGGGGCCGGATGCAAAAAAAGTCTGAGGAAATTTGGAGTGTAACCAATTCGGTTCTCTACCTCTTTTGAAGTGAGTCTCCTGCAGGAATAATATATCGCAATTCAGCCTAGTCGCATATTTAAGGAGATGGGACCTCTTTTCTGGTATATTAATACCCTTGACGTTTAAGGACATGATGGAAAGGTTATGAGCTGTTTGGGAGACCAAAAAATATTACAACAATTTTAAGCTACTTACACCTAATCTAAGCCCCCAAATAAAATAACAAACCCCCCAAAATCCCAAAATAAAAAAATGCCCTACCCTATTCTAAATTAAAAAAGTTCAAAGCTCTTTTACCTTACCAGCCCTTAAAAGGACCTTTTGTGGGGCATGCCCCAAATAATTCAGCTCTTTTGCCTGTAAAAGAAAAATACAACCCCCCCCACAACATTAAAACCCACCACCCACATACCCCTAATCTAACCCAAACCCCCCTTAAAATAACCTAACACTAATCCCCTGAAGATCATCCTACCTTGAGTCGTCTTCACTCAGCCGAGCAGCGATGGAACCGAAGAGGAGACCCGGAGCGGAAGAAGTTATCCTCCAAGCGGCGCTGAAGAAATCTTCCATCCGATGAAGTGATCCTCCAAGCGGCGCTGAAGAAGTCTTCTATCCGGGCGATGTCATCTTCCAAGAGGCGCTGAAGAAGTCTTCTATCCGGGCGATGTCATCTTCCAAGCGGGGTCTTCAATCTTCATCCCGCCGACGCGGAACATCCTTCTTTACCGACGGACTACCGACGAATGAAGGCTCCTTTAAGGGACGTCATCCAAGATGGTGTCCCTTCAATTCCGATTGGCTGATAGGATTCTATCAGCCAATCGGAATTAAGGTTCCGATCAGCCAATAGAATGCAAGCTCAATCTGATTGGCTGATTGGATCAGCCAATCGGATTGAACTTGAATCTGATTGGCTGATTAAATCAGCCAATCAGATTTTTCCTACCTTAATTCCGATTGGCTGATAGAATCCTATCAGCCAATCGGAATTGAAGGGACGCCCTCTTGGATCACGTCCCTTAAAGGAGCCTTCATTCGTCGGTAGTCCGTTGGTAAAGAAGGATGTTCCGCGTCGGCGGGATGAAGATTGAAGACCCCGCTTGTAAGATGACATCGTCCGGATAGAAGACTTCTTCAGCGCCTCTTGGAAGATGACATCGCCCGGATAGAAGACTTCTTCAGCGCCGCTTGGAGGATCACTTCATCGGATGGAAGATTTCTTCAGCGCCGCTTGGAGGATAACTTCTTCCGCTCCGGGTCTCCTCTTCGGTTCCATCGCTGCTCGGCTGAGTGAAGACGACTCAAGGTAGGATGATCTTCAGGGGATTAGTGTTAGGTTATTTTAAGGGGGGTTGGGTTAGATTAGGGGTATGTGGGTGGTGGGTTTTAATGTTGGGGGGGTTGTATTTTTCTTTTACAGGCAAAAGAGCTGAATTCTTTGGGGCATGCCCCACAAAAGGTCCATTTAAGGGCTGGTAAGGTAAAAGAGCTTTGAACTTTTTTAATTTAGAATAGGGTAGGGCATGTTTTTATTTTGGGGGGTTTGTTATTTTATTAGGGGGCTTAGATTAGGTGTAAGTAGCTTAAAATTGTTGTAATATTTTTAAAATGTTTGTAACTTATTTTTTTTATTTTTTGTAACTTAGCTTTTTTTATTTTTTGCACTTTAGTTAGTTTATGTAATTGTATTTAATTGTAGTTATTTGTAGTTAATTTATTTAATTAATTTAATGATAGTGTAGTGTTAGGTTTAATTGTAACTTAGGTTAGGATTTATTTTACAGGTTAATTTCTCTCATTACTGCAAATCTGTATCTCATCTCATGTCACACTCCCTCTTGCTTTTATTAACTGCTGGTGACATCTCCCCTAATCCTAGTCCCCAACAATTGCCTAGCCGTGCACATCCATGTGTACCATCCAATAGACTCAGAAAACAAAACTCTGCCAACCTTACTCACATTCCTCTTGCATCAAAAGCCACTACCCCTTTCACTTGTGCACTCTGGAACTCTCGCTCTGTTTACAATAAGCTCACTTCTTTACATGACCTCATTATCTCTACCTCCCTCAACCTTCTGGCCCTAACAGAAACCCGGCTCTCTCCCCTAGACACAACATCCAATGCTGCTCTGTCAAATGGGGGTCTCCACTTCAGCCACACTCCTAGGTCTGGTAATAGACAAGGAGGTGGTGTAGGTATTTTACTTTACTCTCGTTGCACCTTTCAACAAATACAACCAATCTCTTACCTCACATTTTCCTCATTCGAAACCCACATGATTTGCTTATTCTCTTCTCTCTCTATACGTGTTGCAGTCATATACCGACCCCCTGGCTCCTCACCTCAATTTCTAGATCACTTGTCTTCCTGGCTACCTTATTTCCTTTCTTCAGACACCCCTGCCCTCATTCTTGGTGACTTCAACATCCCTCTTTAAAAATCCCACTGCCTCATCTGCAAAACAACTTCTGCAACTTACTTCCTCTTTCGGTTTGTCACAATAGACTGATTCTCCCACTCACACAGACGGTCATTGCCTTGACCTGATCTTTAGCTATCGATGCACTCTCTCAAACTTCACAAACTCCCCTTTTCCTCTTTCTGACCACCATCTCCTTACTTGCAACATATCATCCCTCCATACACCTCTCCCTCCTTCTACTCCTCACACCAAACTTCACAGAAGCATTATGTCATTAGATCAGCAACAGCTTGTTAATTCCATTGAACCTCTCCACTCATCCTTCTCCTCCTTTTTCCTGCCCTGATCAATCTATCTTCCACTACTATTCCACCCTTACATCCGTCCTTGACAATCTGGCCCCTCTTACCATTGCTCGGAAATCACACACTCATTCTCAGCCCTGGCATACTCCTCTGACACGGTACCTACGCAGATGTTCCCGTACTGCTGAGCGGCACTGGAGAAAATCTCAGCTGAATTTCAGCTGAATTTCTTCATTACAAATTCATCTTGAACTCCTATTATGCCCTTAATCTCCATAAACAACACTACTTCTCTACTCTTATCTCTAATCTTTCTTCAAACCCAAAACGTCTGTTCTCCACTTTCAGTACTCTTCTCCGCCCTCCCCCACCTACTAATATAACTTCTCTGTCAGCTCAAGACTTTGCCAGCCACTTCATTTACAAAATTGACTCCATCAGAAACAAAATCAGCTCTTAACATAATTCCATTCTCTCACCCCCACAAATGCTCTCAATCAACCACAACCCATATAACCTTAAACTTAGCTCATTCTCCCCTGTTAATGAGGAAGAAGTTTCGGCACTTATACTGCACTCTCACCTCACTACCTGTCCCCTTGACCCTATCCCCTCACAGCTACTCCCCTCCCTCTCTGCTACCATTACCCCTATACTCACACACATTTTCAACCTCTCCCTCAGCATCGGTATAATTCCCTCATCTCTGAAATATGCACTAGTCACACCTATCCTCAAAAAACCCTCCCTTGATCCTACCTACCCATCCAACTACCACCCTATTTCCCTCCTCCCTCTTGCCTCAAAGCTTCTTGAAAAACTAGTATATGCACGCCTATCCCATTTCCTTACATCAAACTCCCTCCTTGACCCACTGCAATCTGGATTTCATCCCCATTACTCCACAGAGACAGCAATTGTTAGGTTACCAATGACCTACTTACAGCAAAATCAAAAGGCTACTTTTCTCTGCTTATCCTTGTTGATCTGTCCACAGCCTTTGACACTGTTGACCACCCTCTTTTGCTCCAAACCCTCCAATCCTTCGGCATCTGTGACACAGCCCTCTCGTGGCTCTCTTCCTACCTGTCATATCGTACCTTTAGTGTAGCCTTCTCTGGGGCCTCCTCTACCCCGTCACCACTTTCTGTCGGAGTACCACAAGGCTCTGTCCTCGGTCCCCTTCTCTTCTCAATCTACACGTCATCACTAGGTTCCCTAATAAAGTCCTAGGGTTTCCAATATCATTTGTATGCCAATGACACCCAAATCTACTTCTCTGCACCAGACCTATCTCCTTCCTTGCTAACCCGTGTCACTAACTGTCTTTCTCACATCTCTTCCTGGATGTCCTCTCACTACCTCAAGCTAAATCTCTCCAAAACTGAGCTCCTTATTTTCCCCCTTCTTCCAATACCTCCACCCCCAATCTCTCTATAACTGTTGACAACTCCATCATTACCCCTACTCCACATGCCCGATGTCTCAGGGTCACATTTGACTCAGCTCTTTCTTTCACTCCTCACATTCAGTCCTTGGCTAAAGCCTGCCATTTCCACCCTATAAAACATCTCTAAAATTAGACACTTCCTTACACAAAACACAACTAAGATTTTAATCCACTCTCTCATCCTTTCCCGCCTTGATTACTGCAACTCTGTCCTCTCTGGTCTCCCCACCTGCCACCTAGCTCCTTTACAAGCCTCTGCCAGGCTCATCTTCCTTACACGTCGCTCTTCATCTTCTGCACCTCTCTGCCAATCCCTTCACTGGCTTCCTCTTGCCTCTAGGATCAAACACACAATTCTCACTCTGACATACAAAGCCCTCAGCTGCACTGCTCCCCCCTATATCTCAGACCTTGTCTCCAGATACTCTCCTTCCTGTCCCCTTCGCTTTGCTCGTGACCTCCTAATCTCCTCCTCTCTTGTTACCTCATCATACTCCCGTTTACAGGTCTTCTCCAGACTGGCTCCCATCTTGTGGAACTCTCTGCCTCGCTCCACAAGACTCTCCCCTAGTTTTGAAAGCTTCAAGCACTCCCTTAAGACTCTACTGTTCAGGGATGCATACAACCTACACTAACCTTTCTTTATACCAGTTCCTATCCTCCATCGCTATCCCCTGAACCCCCTTAGCATATAAGCCTAAGAGTCTAGATGTTTGTAGATCACCAACTCTTGGCAGGGCCCTCTACCCATTTGATCCATATAATTGTTTTGTTGTACTCCACCTTTGTTTATAGCAGTGCAGAATCTGTTGGCGCTCTACAAATAACAGATAATAATAATAAAAACTAAACAAATCTAGTACAGGAAGAAGAGGGCCCTGCTCTGGAGAGCTCACAGTCTACAGGTTTAGGGTGCAGAGACATAAGGTTGTAATGTAATTTTACTTTTATCCTTGACAGCCCTAACCCCGCCAAAACTTTTTTGGCTTGTAGCAGCATGACTTGCTTCTAGTAAGAGCTACATCTTTGATGGCCTGACGATGATTCCCAGGGGTTAAGGGGTTAACAAATTTACGTTAACAAACAAATAATGTTGCCATAATTCTGCCTAACCAAGTGTATTCTAACTTTGTGAGTAGACTTGTGCATTCAGAATTTCATTCAACGCCGAATGCGGAAGTAGGCTTTTTTTAGTGATGTTTTGATATTTTCGGAGCCAAATTTCTTCTTGAGAAAGCAAAGCACACTAAAATCTGGATTTGCAAAGTGTGTTTCACTTTCACAAGAAGAAATTCGGCATTGAACGTAAATGCCAAATGCACAAGTCAATTTGTGAGTATTATTCTGCTGTATTAGGATATTGGTGAGATTGCGCCCAATGTTTGATACACTATGTTGCACTCCCATTGTATTTTTCACTGTCCTTGATACATTTTTGAGAAACTGCTTGAAGATAAACCTAGTAGGTTAAGATTGGCACCATCAGAAGAGGATTGCAGATAAACACTAATATATAAGAGGCTAGTATATACGAGGGTGGTATTCAGTTATTATATTTTCTATCTCTCAGCCTCTCAATTCTATCCTCCCATCTCAGTAAGTATCCATGTATATCAAGCAATGATGCTGAGATTATGGCTTGGCACTGTCTCTTGCAATGTTTTCCCTCATCAAGCTAGACAATGACTGAAGATTTCCATCCATGCAGCTTCCTTAAACTTTGAAAATCATAACAGGTACAACCAGGACTGGACTGGGAACAAAAATAGGCCCGGGCATTTAAAGGCGGAGCAGCCCACATCAGTTAGACTTCTGTCAGCTAGGTGGCCATAATAGACCAGAACTGTAATTCTGCAACACCTCTGCTTAACAGCCAGACAGAAAATGTACTTTTCTGCTTTACAAAATAGGCAGAATGTAACAGCTTTCCTATTGTTACCCATATTAATAGAGGGTGGGGCCTCAATATAGCAGCAAGGCCCACATAAGAACCCCGCCTACCGGGCATTAGCCCTGTATGCCCTATAGCCAGTCCGGACCTGGGTACAACCATGCCAATGAGTCATTTCATTAGGAAGCCACTCCTACAATACATGACATTTACTAACCATCTGGTCAGATACTTCTCCATTGTTCTCATGCATCTTCCACTGACCTGCCCCCTCTCAGACACTTGTAAATAAAATCCGCCAAATGCATATGACTATCGTTAGGGAACATATCAAGGATATATTAATCATTGCAGATATTTTAACTGTGGATTTTCTAAGATCATAGCAAAGCATAAATCTGAACATCTCTATTTTTTATACATTTGGTCTAATATCCCTATTTGTGGTAGTCTTTGGCATACAAGAATAGGTTAAAACTGTGAATAAAGTCAATGTGTGCATTTTTAATTAATACTAATGCTTCATTCAAAACTGTAATTTTTCACTGTACAGACTGTTCAATGTTATAAATGGTGCCTTTTTACAAAACACATTTTAAAGTGTGGGAAATGTTTAAAAGCCCACTACTGTAACCGGGGAAAGCCACATCCATTTTATTTTTTTATTTTTTTAAACTGACTTTATTTAGAATGTAAAATATTACAGTTGTGGGAGGCGCAGCTCCACAATGTTTACATAGTTAAGCCAGTTGGTTTACATCGAAGTAGTAATAACAAAGAGTTCAAAAGAAACAAGGGAACCTTCTTTTACATATCTGTGGAGTATAGCTTTGAAGATATGGTGAAGGTAGAGGAGGGAGAGAGGGAAGAGAAAAAGAAAGATATGGAGGGGGAGGAGAAGAAAAAGAATAGACTGCTTTAATAGCTGTTCAAGAGGTTGTATTGTGACTACATAATCCTGCCTTGATGTACAGTATACATTGTTTGACTACACGGGAGCGTTTGGTTTTTCAGTGTTTGTTAAATGAGATTGCCCTTTATTGGCTGATTCCATAAGATTGGTTAATGTTTACATTTTGAGTTGTTATACCTGGTTCTCAAGATTAATGGCTTTGTGTTTGAGGCAGTGTTCCCATGGACCCCTCATTTCAGCATAGACGTCCATTTTGTCATTTTTCATATAATAATATTCCTCTAGATCTAGGAATTCTGATACCCTGTGTTTCCACATATTCAAATTAGGGGCATCTCTACTTCTCCAGTTCCCCGCTATCAAGTATTTTGCACTGTTTGTTATTACATAGAATCATTTTATGTGAGGTTTGTGTTTAATTTTTGGAGGGTTGTTTAGTAGCCATACCAAATGATATAGACTGAATTAAGTATCCATTATTGGTTCAATTTCTGATATAATCGTTCTCCAGAAGTTTTGGATTACATTGCACCACCACCACATGTGGGCTATGTTGCTACCTCTATGACCACATATCCAACAATTGCCCGGTTTAGTATGGAAAAGGCTATGGAGTTTTCTTGGGGTCAAGTACCATCTGTGTAAGAGTTTTAGGTTTAGAGTTTAGAGATAAAGATATGGATGTTTTTGTTATGATGTGGAAAATAGAGACACCCGTTTGTGGTAGAATAATTATTCCCTGATCGTACTCCCATCTTTCGAGGTAGGGTGGGATGTAGCCAGGAGTATTCGTAGTTAGTATTTTATATATCAATGATAGGGTGTGTGTAATTGGTGGTTCTCTAACGCATAGGATTTCGAAATTTGTTAAAGGTCTAAACATGTTTCTGTTTTGTGCATGTTGGGTGACGTAGCGGTAGGTACGATGGTATGAAAACCAATTATGAAAACATGCATAGCCCCTTTCTGTAAGCTCTGATATTTGGATAATTATTTTCCCAGCTGTTATCATGTGGATTGTAATATCGCGGAAGGGTTTGTTAGGCGTGTCTGGAATCGCATTACATCCTAATGTGAATTGCCCGTTTTCTATAAGTGAAGTTAGGGGGGATGGTTTATATGAAATGTTAGTGTGTGAAGTTAGGATGTGCTCCCACATAGTGAAGGTTTCCACCATCAACAGGAAGTTGTGTAGCAATATGTTTTTGGGTCTCTCCATGCTCCAGCATAGTCTCCCCAAATGAGGGATATCAGTGATTAAATGTTATAGCTGGACCCATATCTTGTGGTCGTAATGTATGTGCCAATCAACTATTCTCTGCAAAAAGATGGCTTGCTTGTATAGGGTTATGTTAGGTATACCCAACCCACCTTGAAGCTTGGGAGTTTGCATGATTTTGTTGTTGATTCTAGGGGGCCTTCTGTTCCAAACAAAATCACTAAATGCTTTTTGTATGCATGGGATATAGTTTTTAGGTAATGGGATCTGTAGAGCTTGGAGGATGTACAGTAGTCGGGGGAAGATATTCATCTTGATGACATTTATTCTGCCCATCCATAATAATTTTTTTGACAGCCACGAGGAAAGATCTCTAATAATGGTTGTTCTAATCTGTTCATAATTTCAGTTGAATGTTTCTTCTATTGTCTTTGCTAGTTCAATCGGTGCATAGGGGGTGACATAGCTACAGCTTAGGAGGTGTGTAGGTAGCTAACCAATTGCAGTCCTCAAAAAGCCGGTCTGAAGGAATGTACTTGTGGCGGGGTGCCAGCTGAAGGAAGCCGAGCAGGCTTCATGAAATACAGGTTCAAGGATTAGCAGCACTCCAGAAGATAGAGTAAAAACACAGTCTTTATTCTTTTAAGTTTAAAAGCGCAAAAAATACAAAAAAAATAGTGCAGTACAGCACAGCACAGCACATCAGCAAAAAGGTTTACAAAGAGGGGGAGCGAGGTCCTGACATGTTTCGTGCTATTCAGCACTTAATCATAGGATGATTCCCCACTTGTGTAATGCTCCATTTAACTGGTTTTCAACCAATCAGAATTTTTCAAAGATATACACACCCTCAAAGCAAAGAGAGCTGGTATAAATGGTGCATTACAGAGGAAGACATGAATAATGAAACAAAAAATAACATAACAATGATAAAAAAACACTATAGATATAAATATAAAAACAATGATAAATAGAATGAAAAAACATTGTTGTTAATTCCTATTATTACACCTTAAATATATTTTCAAATTTGATAAGTTTATAACTCTTCATAAATAAATATTTAATTATTTGTTTTCACATACTTAAATGTATAGTGAGTGTCAATAATAGGTACTTTGTTTACTCAATTCTGCAACTGGCCTCATATTCAATTAATTCATATTGATAATATTTAGACTTGAAATATCTATAAATACCATTTTCATAACAATTAATGGTATGATGTGCATCGCAACTATCTTTCTGTAGATCACAACGACAGATGTCTTAAATCACAGATGTTTCAAAAACATAACCATTAGTCATCAAATAAAATATGATATGAAAGCAGATAATAATATTATGAAACCTCTGATCATGGAATAAGAACAAACAAAAGGGTAATAAGATATCACTAATACCTCAATAACATGTTAATGTGAAAACATATACAATAAATGCAGGTATTAGATGTGCACTTACACAGGCTACTCTACCAAAGGGGATTACAGAACAATAGCATCAGAAGATCCATAGTCATAAAGGAAATAAGTTTTTATAAATATATATTTTCCTAGACTGGCTTAGGAATCAACAAAAAAACTGATGTCCCATTCTTTATTGAGGTCATGTGGTGTCCTAGTATTGAGCTTCCAATATTTTTTGCGCTTTTAAACTTACAAGAATAAAGACTGTGTTTTTACTCTATCTTCTGGAGTGCTGCTAATCCTTGAACTTGAATTTGCTAGTTCAATGCCTAGGTAGTGGCACCAAGTGAAAGGGGTCAGTTTTTTTTACTTTGTGTTTAGTCTGTTCATCTAGATTAATGCTTAGTACCTCTGATTTAGCTGTGTTCAATTTTTTTTTTTTTGGTTTAAATGATTTTTATTGACATTTTTTCAAAATAACAGCAATAAAGTTAACGCACAGTTGCCTCGCAGGGCAACAAACAATAGTGTGGTACAATAACTGTAAGATACTGTGTGTACATATCATTCAATGCAATGAAAACATAAGGGAAAGGATGCAGAGGAGGGGAAAAACAGAAGGTAAGTAGGTGAGGGGAAAAGTGTTTAAAGGAGAAGGGTTAATGTTGTGTATCCACTTGACGCCCGAGCTGTCTGTTTTGTATGAGTCTATCTTCCCAAATAAAGATAACGTCTAATATGAAATCTTTTTTACCTGTGTAGCAGTAGTGTTTTTTTCTAAAGATAGAATATGACTGACCTCGCTCTCCCATTGCTGGAATGTAGGTACGCGTTGTTGTTTCCAAAGTCTGGGGATAAGACGTTTAGCGCATGTGAGCAGAAGTTGTAGCAGTTTACTGCGATAAACGCATTGTAGATTGGGTAGTTGATTTAATAAAACCAGTGGTGCTGAGAGAATAATATGTGTATTCAGTGTAGAATTAATGGCCCTCCCTACCTGGGTCCAGAAAGTTGAAAGCTTGTGGCAGGACCACCAAATGTGAGTGATTGTGCCCACCTCCCCACATCTCCTCCAGCAACCCGAGTTTGCTCCCGGGTATATAACATGTAGTCTCTGGGGGGTCAGATACCAACGGGATAAAATTTTATAATTTAGTTCCACGAGAGATAGTGATACCGAGGATGTGTGTGCCAATCGAAAGCTCTTTTCCCAGTCATCGTCTGAAAACTGGGTCTGGAGTTCCGATTCCCACTTAGAAATGTAAGTGGGTCTTTTGTGAGGAAGTGATCGCCTAAGAATCTTATATGCGAGAGAAAGGTGTGCCTTATGAATATCTTGGTTGAGACATAATTTTTCGAAAGGGTTGAGTGAGCGAAGACAGTTAGCTTTGTGTGGGCTGTCATATACAGCCTGCCTAATCTGAAAGTAGGAGAACCAGCTGTCGAAGGGGGGTCCAATTGTGTCAGCTAAAATAGTCCTGTCTTTCATCTTAGATGAGTCAGTCAGCAGGAATATGGGAAGATTCTTGGAGATTTCGTCTGCAGTATCCCTCTTGAACATGCATTGTTTAAAAAATAGTGTGTTATTCAATAGAGGAGTCAGCGGGGAGACAGGGGTAGAAAGGATGTTAGGGCTTTGCATGATCATGTCCCAAACCCGCAGTGTGGTTTTGATGCAGTCATTGTGTATAGTCAGCGGGGTTCTATGTGGTTTTGGGATCCAACAAAGATCTCTCATATTGCTTTGTTTAAGCAAGGTGGCTTCAATATGAACCCACACCTTGGATGGGAGATTGTGGTTCCATGCCACTATTCGAGCTAGATGTACTGCCTTGTGATATAATGCTAAATTTGGTACATTTAGACCTCCCTCTTCTTTATTTAAGTACAGAGTGGAACGCGAGACTCTGGGCTTCTTATATGCCCAAATAAAGGATTCTAGCATACGTTGTTGACTAGCAACATAGTGGTTCGGTATTGAAATAGGTAGAGCTTGAAATAAGTATAAGTATTTGGGGATGATCATCATCTTGATTGTATTTATTCGACCTATCCAGGTTAGATGACCTTGCTTGTGCCATGAATTCAGCAAAGAAAAAACAAGTGTTTGTAACTGAGTATAATTCTCGTGATATAGGTCTCGAGGGTTTTTAGTGACCCAAATATCTGAGGGAGCTCACGACAACAAAGGGAGTGTTGTGTAATAGAAAATCAGTATCTGCAGAGGACGTGTGTATGGGTATGACACTCAATTTGTCCATGTTGATAGAGTAATTAGAGTGTTGTTTGTATATCTCAAGTGTATACAGCAAAGCCGGGATAGAGGTTGTTGGAGATTCTAGTGTGAAAATGATATCATCAGCAAAAAGAAGACATTTCTGCTGAATACTGCCAAACGTGATTCCTGTAATGTTGGCATTATTTCTAACCTGAATCGCTAATATATCTACGGTGATAGCAAATAATAAGGGAGAGAGCAGGCATCCCTGACGAGTATCGTTAAATATTGGAAAGGGCTGCGAGATTGTGTTGTTAACTTTAACCGTCGCCTGGGGATTTTTATACAAGGCTTGTATTCTAGAAATAAATTTATCTGAGAAGCCAAACAGACAGAGCCGACCACATAAACTGCCAGTCAACCCTGTCGAAGGCCTTCTCGGCGTCGGTAGAAAGGAGGACGAGGGGGCTATTGCGAGCATATGAGTTATGTAATGTATGTAGTACCCTAGTGGTGTTATCTTTGGCCTTGCGGCCTTTAATGAAACTAACCTGGTCCGGATGGATTATTTTCGGCAGTATATGATTGAGGTGATTTGCTAGAGTCTTAGCGTAAATTTTGATATCTACATTTAACAGTGATATCGGTCTGTAGTTGCTTATTATGTCTTTTGGTTTGTTTGGTTTTGGTACCACAGTGATCGTAGCCTCTAGAAGGGGTTTAGAAAACGTGAGGCCCTGATCTATTGATTGGAATAGTTCAAGCAGATGGGGGCTAATGTTTTTAGTTAGTAGTTGATAAAAATTTATTCGATAGACCATCCGGACCGGGCGATTTGCCTGAGGGTAGTGTTTTAATTGTATTCATGACTTCTTGTAGAGATAGCGGGGAATCTAGGGAATCTATGTCTTCCTTCTGAACCTGGGGGGCATTAATGGAGTCTAGATATAACTTTATTTTGTCATGTCTTGTCTGGTCGTCCGTTTTAGGAAGGTTGTATAGTGAGGAGTAAAATGAGGCAAAAGCGTTGGCTATTTCCTCGCTTTTGGTATGTACTATACCGGTATGATGTTTAATCGATTGTGTGTAAGAGTTGAGTCTCTGCTTTTTCAGGTGTCTGGCTAACATGCGGCCTGCCTTGTTGGATTCTGCAAAAAAATTTAGCCTTGGAGGTTATAGCACGCAGGTGCGCATTGTCAGTCAAAAACTTATTAAGGTTATCCCTAGCTTCCTTTAGCTCCTCTAGCTTTTGCAACGAGAGTGGGTCTTGTTTATGTGCATTTTCTATAGTTGCGAGAGCATTAGTTAGAGAAGTATATTGGGCTGATCTTTGTTTGTTGAGTTTTGCAGTCAGCTGTATAATGATCCCTCTGACATAACACTTGTAGGCTTCCCAGTTATTCATAATGTTAGTGTCAGAGGGGTCATTCAGTTCGAAGTACTCGTCTGTAGAGGTAGATAGTTGTTCTAGAACTTTTTCATCTGTTAGAATTTGGTCATTTAATCTCCAGTTCAGTCTATGTTTGGGTTTGGATGACCATCTGAAGATGGATTTCACTAGGCTATGGTCAGACCATGGTGTGTGCGTGATCTTAGAGTCAACTAGATTTGTGAGAAATGCCTGGTCGCAGAAAACATAGTCGAGTCTTGAGTAGGAGTGTTGTGGGTGGGAAAAGAATGTATAGTCTTTAGTAGATGTGTGGACTATTCTCCAGGTGTCGAATAGAGTCAGCGACTGCAGCAGTGTGTTGTTATTCTTTATCTGCATATGTCTAAGGTACGATTTACCTGTAGACGTGTCAAGGGTTGGGTTCAGTGGGTAGTTGAAATCCCCTCCTAGTATAATTGGGCCTTTGGCGATATCTAAAAGTTTGTTGGTGACCTTTCGAAAAAAGAGGGGCGTGGGCTTTATTGTCGCATATATGTTGGCTAGAGTGATAGGTTTTCCATAGTAGAGTCCCACTATTATCAGAATCCTGCCCTCAGTATCATTATATTTGTGCAGCAATTCAAATGGTGCATTGCGTTTGATCAGTATGCATACGCAATTGTGTCTAGTAGGGCCTGAGCACAAATAGTGCTGGTCATAGTATCTGGAGGAGAGTTTTGGTTCATGCGATTTTTTAAAATGGGTCTCCTGGATCAACACTATATCCAGGTTTTTTTTGTGAAAATCATAGAGGGCGATAGACCTTTTTTCAGCAGACAAAAAACCCTTTACATTCTGTGTGGCTATAGACATTAGCCCATCATATGGAGGAGCTGTCATGTTGTCTGTGCTGATAGTGTACCACAGCAGAGAGGGTAAAGATTTGGGGCGTCAAGTGGCTAACTGTAGCTATTTTAGGTTATAAACAGGGGCTAGGAAGGTAAGGGTAACAAAGGGGTGGATAGATATCAATAATCTCAGTGGGATGTAACTCTGTTAATCTCCAGTTAATATATAGCTAGAGAGGATAAGGGGAGTTGGAGGCTGATGAGCCGGCTGGGCATATGTATATTGAAGTTAATGTGTTGTGTAGAAAAAAGGTAGAAGAAAAGAAAAAAGGGAGAAAGCTTAAATAATCCGAAACAGTCATAAACATGAGAACCAGTGTTAATTCAATCAGTACAAAGCCTATGAGCAATCATCAATCAGCGTCTTATAACCATGAGAACCTAGAGACAAGTTGAAGCCACAAAGAAATATAAATTTTGTTTATGGAACACATCTACCTGCCCCAGATATTCATATACAGACAATTATTAGTCGGCAGCTAAATGAGGCTCTTGTGCATGGGTTATATCGTATCTAGGATACCAAATAACAAGTCCGTACTTCGAGTGCCCCTAAATGGTTTCAATAACAATCATTGATAAGTGAAGTTTCATATACATTTGAGTCCAATCTTAGTTCTGTGAATCATGGGTAGTAAGGGCAGGCTAGGATCGTATACCTTTATGCCTCTAAGTTATGCTCATGGCTCTGAAAGTCAACCAGTTTTAAAACTAATACTATTATATCTATACAGCAGTTAGACATATTAACTATAAACTAGCTTCTATAGTGGAGCTAAAAAAAACTGCAGTAAGGAAAACATAGTCTCTGCAATACATATGAATAGAGGGAGAAAAAAAACATTAGCATGACAGCGTTAAATAATCAAGTTAAGTGTTCATAGTTACGTGTCTCTTTTCAGCAGAGCTCATTAGTACTATCAGAGGAGGTAGGTTGTCGCCTCTTGTTTTGCTTCGCGGCAGATTCTGACCAAGGGCGCATTTGGCCTAGGTGCGTCCTGTTTGGCTAACGTGGATGTTTGAGAAGGAGAATCTTGCAACTCCAAAGCTGGAATATTGAGCAGCTGGCAGAACTTTTCGGCATCTGATGGAGATGTGCAGTCGTATTTTTTCGCATTTTTAACAACTACTACAGAGGTTGGAAAACCCCATCTATAAGGAATTTTTAGTATGCGTAGGTGAGATGTTAATGCAGAAAAATCCCTGCGCTTCTGCAAGGTCCTTGCTGAGAGGTCCTGGAATACTTAAATGCATTGTCCTTGGAATATGGTGGGTTGTTGCTTCCTAGAATAATTGTATATCAATTCTCTATGTTGAAAGTTTTGAAAATGTACAATTATGTCTCTTGGCGGTGAGTTTTCTGCTGGTTTAGGGCGTAGGGATCTGTGTGCTCTATCCAGTATTATGTCCGGTAGATCATCTGTGCCGCTCTTTGCCAAATCTGCGAAAAATGATTGAAGATAATCCAAGATCTCGTTTCCAGAGACTGTCTCAGGGATGCCTCTAAATCTTAGAATGCTCCTTCTGGAGCGGTTTTCCAGGTCGTCCAGTTTATCTTCCAGATCGATCATACGTTGCTGGTGCTGAGATGCGGTTGTAGAGAGACTGGCCAGCTTCTGAGATGCTATGTATTCATGCTCCTCCAAGGAGTCTACTCTGTGGAACAAGTCGGTAATGTCCTTTTTTAACTCTGCGCATTCGTCTTTTATGCAAGTTTTAACTTGTTCTATAAGGGCTACAATAGCTCCATATGTAATAGGAGCATCGTTTTTAACGGCTGTCTAGTTTTTTTGTAGATCCATTGCCATCTCTGTCATATCGCTTGAGCTTTCATCGTGTGGTGTCTGTGTTATATCAGGTTCTTTATTAGCTTTATGCTTGTCTGTCTGTTTGAAGAAAGAATTCATAGCCCCCTGCCCTGATGGCGGTGTCTTCTGAGACTTATCACTTTGTGTAAGTTTTCTTTGTGACATAATATGCCCTTAGTGCAAATACTGTAGAGTAAAAGTATCGCAGATCCTTCTGTTTGACTTGCTTGTCAGATATAGAGAGAAAAATAAAACAACTCACACAACTACCCGGGGTAGGTGCTCTCACAGAGCGATTGCGGTAAAGGGACAGAGGATATGACCCACTACTATGGAGAATAGTGGGAAATGTGAGGGGAGTGTGTTCAGCTGCCTTTGTAGCTAGTAGAAGCCCAGAGTGTAAATTGGTGAAAAAAAGCTCCTTTATTCTAACCAATTCCAGAGCACAGTTCAGAGAAGTCACCAGGCACAAGTTTTGAGCTATGCCGTTAAGCAGGGGAAACTTGCAAACTTTTATGTCTCTCCGCACCAGCGGTTAATTGCGCAGGCCCAGTGAAAGCCATTGTGATCAGTGAAATAGGCCGCAATGTGCTGCAGCTAGCCACCTCGTGTAGTTAAGCGTCGGTGGTCAGTAAAGCTGCGTCTATGCTCCCATGTATTAAGTGTAGTGTTCTGTTGCTCTGTGGGGCTTAGTAGGAGCAATGTACTGAGTACCTTGTTAGTCCATGGCGCAGTTCATATTCAGCATGGGCGTATGAAGTATTACTCCATATCCGTCGGCAGCTGCAGGCTAACTCAATCATTCTTAGTGCGGTGGGTCCATGTTATGTTCCGATGCCTAAATCCAGTTCTCATGCCAGTCATTCTCCGGTTTTAATAAGTTTAGGAGCCGTTATGCCCAGCTGGCTTACAGAGCCTTAATGAAGTGCGGCCATCTTAGTCAGCCGCTTGCTCCGCCTCTCTTAGCTGTGTTCATTTTTAACACAGCTAATAGTTCCTCTTGAAGTTGTTTATAATAGCCGTTGCCAAATCCATCTGCCACTGGGGCTTTTCCTATTGGGAGGTCTTTTAAAGCAAGTTTAATTTCCTCTGGAGTTATGGGTTCCTCTAATTGATCTTTTTGAGAAGTGAGAATTTTGGGGGAAGGGGAGGGAAGTTAAATAAGAGTTTATTGTAGCAGCTTTTGTTTCTTTTTCTTGGGGTGACAGTGTGGGTTGGTTATTCAAGTTATGCCAGTCATTCTCCGGTTTTTATAAGTTTAGGAGCCGTTATGCCCAGCTGGCTTACAGAGCCTTAATGAAGTGCGGCCATCTTAGTCAGCCGCTCGCTCCGCCTCTCTTAGCTGTTTTCATTTTTAAGTTGAAGAGTGTGTAGAACCTTTGGAATTCTAGTAATAATGGGGAAATAGAAGTTTCTGGCTCAGTGAGTGAGAAAAGAATATCATCTGCGAATAGGGACATTACATATGATTGCAGTCTAATTTGAATGCCTCTTATGAGTGGGTTATGTCTAATCTTGATCGCTATGGTTTTGATAAAGCAAGCAAATAGGAGGGGGAGAGGGGACAGCCCTGGCTATTTCCATTAGTTATTGTAAATGTCTCTTACAGTGTGCCATTGATTAGTAGTTTAGCGTTGGGACAGGAATATAGAGAAAATATTCTATTTAGCATCTGAAGGCTCAACCCCATATGTGTTAATGTTAGCCGAAGAAATTCCCAGTCAACACGGTCAAAGGCCTTTTCTGCATCTAAAGACAGTAGAATTCCTGGGATTCCTCTGTTTTGTATGTGGTGAATAAGGGTTAAGGCCCTGACTGTGTTGCCTTTAGCTTCACGTTTAGGTATAAATCCCACTTTGTCCCGATGGATTAGCTCAGGTAGTATGCGGTTCATTCTATTTGCCAATATTTTCGCGAAGATTTTTACTTCCGAATTTATCAACGAAATTGGTCTTTCATGAGATGGGTGATTTAATGATTTGTTTGGCTTTGGTAGCAATACAATATGCGCTTCTAGTGAGCTAGGGGATACATTTTTGGCTTTATCTATACAGTTAAAAAGTTGGTGAGATGAGGAAAATAGTTCCTCTTGAAGTTGTTTATAATAGCCGTTGCCAAATCCATCTGCCACTGGGGCTTTTCCTATTGGGAGGTCTTTTAAAGCAAGTTTAATTTCCTCTGAAGTTGTGGGTTCCTCTAATTGATCTTTTTGAGAAGTGAGAATTTTGGGGGAAGGGGAGGGAAGTTAAATAAGAGTTTATTGTAGCAGCTTGTGTTTCTTTTTCTTGGGGTGACAGTGTGGGTTGGTTTTTCAAGTTATATAGCTTTCTGTAATATTTTCTGAAGACATTTTATATAGCCTTAGAGGAGAAGTGTTCTTTATTATGGTCATCTTTGATATTTAAAATGTATTATTTTTTTGATTTTTGTTTTAGGTATCATGCCAAAGATCTACCAGCTTTGTTGTGTCCGTCATAGTGTATTTTTTGTAGTCTCAGTGATTGTCTTTTGTGTTCTTTGTTATAGTAAGATGCAAGTTTCTCTTGTTCTGTGTGTAAGGGTATGATCAGAGGGGGAACATTTGTGATGTCGTTCTAATGCCTCTATATTTATTAGGAGGGATGATAAATAACACAATTTATGCTTACCTGATAAATTTATTTCTCTTGTGGTGTATCCAGTCCACGGATCATCCATTACTAGTGGGATATTCTCATTCCCAACAGGAAGTTGCAAGAGGACACCCACAGCAGAGCTGTAATATAGCTCCTCCCCTAACTGTCATAGCCAGTCATTCGACCGAAAACAAGCCGAGAAAGGAGGAACCATAGGGTGCAGTGGTTACTGTAGTTTAAATTTAAAAATTACCTGCCTTAAAATGACAGGGCGGGCCGTGGACTGGATACACCACAAGAGAAATAAATTTATCAGGTAAGCATAAATTGTGTTTTCTCTTGTAAGGTGTATCCAGTCCACGGATCATCCATTACTTGTGGGATACCAATACCAAAGCTAAAGTACACGGATGAAGGGAGGGACAAGGCAGGTACTTAAATGGAAGGAACCACTGCCTGTAAAACCTTTCTCCCAAATATAGCCTCCGAAGAAGCAAAAGTATCAAATTTGTAAAATTTTGAAAAAGTATGAAGCGAAGACCAAGTCTCCACCTTGCAAATCTGTTCAACAGAAGCCTCATTTTTAAAGGCCCAAGTGGAAGCCACAGCTCTAGTGGAATGAGCTGTAATCCTTTCAGGAGGCTGCTGTCCAGCTGTCTGATAGGCTAAGCGGATTATGCTTCTTAGACAAAAAGAAAGAGGTTGCCGAAGCCTTTTGACCTCTCCTCTGTCCAGAGTAGACAACAAACAAAGCAGATGTTTGACGAAAATCTTTAGTATATTGTAAGTAAAACTTTAAAGCACGGACCACGTCCAAATTGTGTAATAGACGTTCCTTCTTCGAAGAAGGATTAGGACACAAGGATGGAACAACAATCTCTTGATTGATATTCTTGCTAGATACCACCTTAGGTAAGAACCCAGGTTTGGTACGCAGGACTACCTTATCCGTATGAAAAATCAGATAAGGAGAATCACATTATAAGGCAGATAGCTCAGAGACTCTACGAGCCGAGGAAATAGCTACCAAAAAAAAAAGAACTTTCCAAGATAAAAGTTTGATATCTATGGAATGAAGAGGTTCAAATGGAACTCATTGAAGAACCTTAAGAACCAAATTTAAGCTCCATGGTGGAGCAACAGGTTTAAACACAGGCTTGATTCTAACTAAAGCCTGACAAAATGCCTGAACGTCTGGAACATCTGCCAGACGCTTATGCAAAAGAATAGACAGAGCAGAAATCTGTCCCTTTAAGGAACTAGCTGACAATCCTTTTTCCAAACCTTCTTGGAGAAAAGATAATATCCTGGGAATCCTGACCTTACTCCATGAGTAACCCTTGGATTCACACCAATAAAGATATTTACGCCATATCCTATGTTAAATTTTCCTGATGACAGGCTTTCGTGCCTGTATTAAGGTATCAATAACTGACTCGGAGAAGCCACGCTTTGGTAAAATCAAGCGTTCAATCTCCAGGCAGTCAGCCTCAGAGAAATTAGATTTGGATGGTTGAAAGAACCCTGAAGTAGAAGGTCCTGTCTCAGAGGCAGAGACCATGGTGGAAAGAATGACATGTCCACTAGATCTGCATACCAGGTCCTGCGTGGCCACGCAGGTGCTATCAGAATCACTGATGCTCTCTCCTGCTTGATCTTGGCAATCAGTCGAGGGAGCAGAGGAAACGGTGGAAACACATAAGCCAGGTTGAAAGACCAGGGCGCTGCTAGAGCATCTATCAGTGTCGCCTTGGGATCCCTGGACCTGGATCCGTAACACGGAAGCTTGGCGTTCTGGCGAGACGCCATGAGATCCAGTTCTGGTTTGCCCCAACGATGAATCAGTTGTGCAAAAACCTCCGGATGGAGTTCCCACTCTCCCGGATGAAAAGTCGGACGACTTAGAAAATCCGCCTCCCAGTTCTCTACACCTGGGATATGGATAGCTGATAGGTGGCAAGAGTGAATCTCTGCCCAGCAAATTATTTCTGAAACTTCTAACATCGCTAGGGAACTTCTTGTTCCCCCTTGATGGTTGATGTAAGCTACAGTCGTGATGTTGTCCGACTGAAATCTGATGTACCTCAGAGTTGCTAACTGAGGCCAAGCCTGAAGAGCATTGAATATCGCTCTTAGTTCCAGAATATTTATTGGAAGGAGAGACTCCTCCTGAGTCCACGATCCCTGAGCCTTCAGGGAATTCCAGACTGCACCCCAACCTAGAAGGCTGGCATCTGTTGTTACAATTGTCCAATCTGGCCTGCGAAAGGTCATACCTTTGGACAGATGGACCCGAGATAGCCACCAGAGAATCCCTGGTCTCTTGGTCCAGATTCAGTTGAGGGGACAAATCTGTGTAATCCCCGTTCCACTGATTGAGCATGCATAGTTGCAGCAGTCTGAGATGTAAGCGTGCAAACAGCACTATGTCCATTGCCGCTACCATTAAGCTGATTACTTCCATACACTGAGCCACCGAAGGGCGCGGAATGGAATGAAGAACCCGGCAGGAATTTAGAAGCTTTGATAACCTGGACTCCGTCAGGTAAATTTTCATTTCTACAGAATCTATCAGAGTCCCTAGAAAGGAAACTCTTGTGAGTGGGGATAGAGAACTCTTTTCCTCGTTCACTTTCCACCCATGCGACCTCAGAAATGCCAGTACTACGTCCGTATGAGACTTGGCAATTTGGAAGTTTGACGCCTGTATCAGGATATCGTCTAAATAAGGGGCTACTGCTATGCCCCGCGGCCTTAGGACCGCCAGAAGCAACCCTAGAACCTTTGTAAAGATTCTTGGGGCTGTAGCTAATCCAAAGGGAAGAGCTACAAACTGGTAATGCCTGTCTAGAAAGAAAAACCTGAGAAACCGATGATGATCTTTGTGTATCGGAATGTGAAGATAAGCATCCTTTAGATCCACTGTAGTCATATATTGACCCTCCTGGATCATTGGTAGGATGGTACGAATAGTTTCCATCTTGAATGATGGAACTTTGAGGAATTTGTTTAAGATCTTTAGATCCAAAATTGGTCTGAAGGTTCCCTCTTTTTTGGGAACCACAAACAGATTTGAGTAAAAACCCTGTCCCTGTTCCTCCTTTGGAGCTGGATGGATCACTCCCATAACTAGGAGGTCTCGTACACAGTGTAAGAATGCCTCTCTCTTTATCTGGTTTGCAGATAATTGTGAAAGGTGAAATCTCCCATTTGGGGGGGAAGCTTTGAAGTCCAGGAGATATCCCTGGGATATAATTTCCAATGCCCAGGGATCCTGAACATCTCTTGCCCACGCCTGGGCGAAGAGTGAAAGTCTGCCCCCTACTAGATCCGTTACCGGATAGGGGGCCGTTCCTTCATGCTGTCTTAGAGGCAGCAGCAGACTTTTTGGCCTGCTTACCTTTTTTCCAGGTCTGGATTGGTCTCCAGACCGTCTTGGATTGAGCAAAAGTTCCCTCTTGTTTAGCATTAGAGGAAGTTGATGCCGCACCTGCCTTGAAGTTTCAAAAAGCACGAAAATTAGACTGTTTGGCCCTAGATTTGGACCTGTCCTGAGGAAGGGCATGACCTTTTCCTCCAGTGATATCAGCATTAATCTCCTTCAAACCAGGCCTGAATAGGGTCTGCCCCTTGAAGGGAATGTTAAGTAGCTTAGATTTTGAAGTCACGTCAGCTGACCATGATCTAAGCCATAGCGCTCTGCACGCCTGTATAGCAAAAACAGAATTCTTAGCCGTTAGTTTAGTCAAATGAACAATGACATCAGAATAAAAGAATTGGCCAGCTTAAGTGCTCTAAGTTTGCCAAGTATGTCATCCAATGGAGTCGCTACCTGTAAAGCCTCTTCCAGAGACTCAAACCAGTACGCCGCAGCAGCAGCAGTGACAGGGGCAATGCATGCAAGGGGCTGTAGGATAACACCTTGTTGAATAAATATTTTCTTAAGGAAACCTCTAATTTTTTATCCATTGGATCTAAAAAAAAAAAAAGCACAACTGTCCTCGACAGGGATAGTAGAACGCTTTACTAGAGTAGAAACTGCTCCCTCCACCTTAGGGACTGTCTGCCATAAGTCCCGTGTGGTGGCGTCTATTGGAAACATTTTTCTAAAAATAGGAGGGGAAGAGAACGGCACACCTGGTCTATCCCATTCCTTATTAATAATTTCTGTAAACCTTTTAGGTATTTGTAAAAACATCAGTACACACCGGCACTGCATAGTATTTATCCAGTCTACACAATTTCTCTGGCACTGCAATGGTATCACAGTCATTCAGAGCAGCTAAAACCTCCCTAAGCAACACGCGGAGGTGTTCAAGCTTAAATTTAAATGTAGAAATATTAGAATCAGGTATCTTTCCTGAGTCATTAACATCACCCACTGACTGAAGCTCTCTTTCCTCAGCTTCTGCATATTGTGAGGCAGTATCAGACATGGTTCTTAAAGCGTCAGTATGCTCTGCATTTTGTCTCACCCCAGAGCTATCTCGCTTACCTCTAAGTTCAGGTAGTCTGGCTAATACCGCTGACAGTGTATTATCCATGACTGCCGCCATGTCTTGTAAAGTAAATGCTATGGGCGCCCTAGATGTACTTGGCGCCATTTGAGCGTGAGTCCCTTAAGTGGGAGTCAAAGGGTCTGACACATGGGGAAAGTTAGACGGCATAACTTCCCCCTCGTCAGATTCCTCTGGTGATAATTTTTTTAAAGACAGAAAATGATCTTTATTGCATAAAATGAAATCAGTACATTTGGTACACATTCTAAGAGGGGGTTCCACCATGGCTTTTAAACATAATAAACAAGGAGTTTCTTCTATGTCAGACATGTTTATACAGACTAGCAATGAGACTAGCAAGCTTGGAAAACACTTTAAATCAAGTTAACAAGCAAATATAAAAAACGGTACTGTGCCTTTAAGAGAAACACATTTTGTCAGAATTTGAAAAACAGTGAAAAAATGCAGTAAATCAAACAAAATTTTAACAGTGTGTATAATAAGCTAACAGAGCATTGCACCCACTTGCAAATGGATGATTAACCCCTTAGTTCAAAAAACGGATCAAAAAACGAAATAGACGTTTTTTAACAGTCACAACCAACTGCCACAGCAAGCTGTGGCCCTACCTTCCCCAATAAACGACTTTGGAAAGCCTTTGGGCCCTTCAGAGATGTCCTATAGCATTCAGAGGGCCTTTGAGGGAAGCTGGATGTCACAGTTTGTAATTTTAAGTGCACCAACTGTAACTTTTTATACTACAACAGTGGAAAGCCTCAGGAAACTGTTTCTAGTCAAAATTTAAGCCAGCCATGTGGAAAAAACTAGGCCCCAATAAAGTTTTATCACCAAAGCATATATAAAAAAACGATTAAACATGCCAGCAAACGTTTTATATTGCAATATCATAAGGGTATTACCCCTGGGAGTAAGCATGATACCAGTCGTTATTAAATCACTGTATTCAGGCTTAACTTACATTAATCCGGTATCAGCAGCATTTTGTAGTGTTTTCCATCTCTAGAAAAAATTATAACTGCACATACCTGATAGCAGAATAAACTGCATGCCATTCTCTCGCTGAAGTTACCTCATCTGTGTAATCCCCTCAGACATATGTGAGAACAGCAATGGATCTTAGTTACAACCTGCTAAGATCATTGAAACCTCAGGCAGATTCTTCTTCTATTTACTGCCTGAGATAAAATAGCACAACTCCGGTACTATTTAAAAATAACAAACTTTTGATATAAGAAAATAAGGCCTAGATTTAGAGTTTGGCGGTAGCCGTCAAAACCAGCGTTAGAGGCTCCTAACGCTGGTTTTAGGCTACCGCAGGTATTTGGAGTCAGTCAAAATAGGGTCTAACGCTCACTTTCCAGCCGCGACTTTTCCATACCGCAGATCCCCTTACGTCAATTGCGTATCCTATCTTTTCAATGGGATCTTTCTAACTCCGGTATTTAGAGTCGTGGCTGAAGTGAGCGTTAGAAATCTAACGACAAAACTCCAGCCGCAGAAAAAAGTCAGTACTTAAGAGCTTTCTGGGCTAACGCCGGTTTATAAAGCTCTTAACTACTGTGCTCTAAAGTACACTAACACCCATAAACTACCTATGTACCCCTAAACCGAGGTCCCCCCACATTGCCGCCACTATATTTAAATTTTTTAACCCCTAATCTTCCGCTCCGTACACTGCCGCCAACTACGTTATCCCTATGTACCCCTAATCTGCTGCCCCTAACACCGCCGACCCCTATATTATATTTATTAACCCCTAATCTGCCGCCCCTGCTATCGTGACCCCTGCATATTATTATTAACCCCTAATCTGCCGTCCGCACGCCGCCGCCAGCTACATTATAGCTATGTACCCCTAATCTGCTGCCCCTAACACCGCCGACCCCTATATTATATTTATTAACCCCTAATCTGCCCCCTCAACATCGCCTTCACCTGCCTACACTTATTAACCCCTAATCTGCCGAGCGGACCGCACCGCTACTATAATAAAGTTATTAACCCCTAATCCGGCTCACTCCCGCCTCAATAACCCTATAAGAAATAGTATTAACCCCTAATCTGCCCTCCCTAACATCGCCAACACCTAACTTCAAGTATTAACCCCTAATCTGCCGATCGGAGCTCACCACTACTCTAATAAATTTTTTAACCCCTAAAGCTAATTTTAACCCTAACCCTAACACCCCCCTAAGTTAAATATAATTTTATTCTAACAAAATAAATTAACTCTTATTAAATAAATTATTCCTATTTAAATCTAAATACTTACCTGTAAAATAAACCCTAATATAGCTACAACATAAATAATAATTATATTATAGCTATTTTAGGATTAATATTTATTTTACAGGCAACTTTGTATTTATTTTAACCAGGTACAATAGCTATTAAATAGTTAAGAACTATTTAATAGCTAAAATAGTTAAAATAATTACAAAATTACCTGTAACATAAATCCTAACCTAAGTTACAATTAAACCTAACACTACACTATCAATAAATTAATAAAATACAATACCTACAATTACCTACAATTAAACCTAACACTACACTATCAATAAATTAATTAAATACAATACCTACAATTATCTACAATTAAACCTAACACTACACTATCAATAAATTAATTAAATACAATTCCTACAAATAAATACAATGAAATAAACTAACTAAAGTACAAAAAATAAAAAAGAACTAAGTTACAAAAAATAAAAAAATATTTACAAACATTAGAAAAATATTACAACAATTTTAAACTAATTACACCTACTCTAAGCCCAGTAATAAAATAACAAATCCCCCCAAAATAAAAAAATGCCCTACCTTATTCTAAATTAAAAAAGTTCAAAGCTCTTTTACCTTACCAGCCCTGAACAGGGCCCTTTGGGGGGCATGCCCCAAAGAATTCAGCTCTTTTGCCTGTAAAAAAAACACATACAATACACCCCCCAACATTACAACCCACCACCCACATACCCCTAATCTAACCCAAACCCCCCTTAAATAAACCTAACACTAAGCCCCTGAAGATCTTCCTACCTTATCTTCACCTCACCGGGTCCCGATCTGTCCAGAAGAGCCTTCCGATGTCTTGATCCAAGCCCAAGCGGGGGGCTGAAAAGTGACGTCCATCCTCGGGCTGAAGTCTGGATCCAAGCGGCGGCTGAAGAAATCCATCATCGGGCTGAAGTCGGAAGTCCATCATCGGGATGAAGTCTTCTATCAAGCCGCATTTTCAATCTTCTTTCTTCTGGAGCGGAGCCATCTTCTTCCAAGCCGACGCGGAACATCCTCTTCAACCGACGCCTACTAGCCGAATGATGGTTCCTTTAAATGACGTCATCCAAGATGGCGTCCCTCGAATTCCGATTGGCTGATAGGATTCTATCAGCCAATCGGAATTAAGGTAGGAATATTCTGATTGGCTGATGGAATCAGCCAATCAGAATAAAGTTCAATCTGATTGGCTAATCCAATCAGCCAATCAGATTGAGCTCGCATTCTATTGGCTGTTCCGATCAGCCAATAGAATGGATGACGTCATTTAAAGGAACCGTCATTCGGCTAGTAGGCGTCGGTTGAAGAGGATATTCCGCGTCGGCTTGGAAGAAGATGGCTCCGCTCCGCTTCAGAAGAAAGAAGATTGAAGATGCGGCTTAGTGTTAGGTTTATTTAAGGGGGGTTTGGGTTAGATTTGGGGTATGTGGGTGGTGGGTTGTAATGTTGGGGGGGGGTATTGTATGTGTTTTTTTTACAAGCAAAAGAGCTGAATTCTTTGGGGCATGCCCCGCAAAGGGCCCTGTTCAGGGCTGGTAAGGTAAAAGAGCTTTGAAGTTTTTTAATTTAGAATAGGGTAGGGCATTTTTTTATTTTGGGGGGCTTTGTTATTTTATTAGGGGGCTTAGAGTAGGTGTAATTAGTTTAAAATTGTTGTAATTTTTTTCTAATGTTTGTAAATATTTTTTTATTTTTTGTAACTTAGTTCTTTTTTATTTTTTGTACTTTAGTTAGTTTATTTAATTATATTTATTTGTAGGAATTGTATTTAATTTATTTATTGATAGTGTAGTGTTAGGTTTAATTGTAGATAATTGTAGGTATTTTATTTAATTAATTTATTGATAGTGTAGTGTTAGGTTTAATTGTAACTTAGGTTAGGATTTATTTTACAGGTAATTTTGTAATTATTTTAACTATTTTAGCTATTAAATAGTTCTTAACTATTTAATAGCTATTGTACCTGGTTAAAATAAATACAAAGTTACCTGTAAAATAAATATAAATCCTAAAATAGCTATAATATAATTATAATTTATATTGTAGCTATATTAGGGTTTATTTTACAGGTAAGTATTTAGCTTTAAATAGGAATAATTTATTTAATAAGAGTTAATTTATTTCGTTAGATTTAAATTATATTTAATTTAGGGGGGCGTTAGGGTTAAAGTTAGACTTAGCTTTAGGGGTTAATAAATTTATTAGAGTAGCGGTGAGCTCCTGTCGGCAGATTAGGGGTTAATACTTGAAGTTAGGTGTCGGCAATGTTAGGGAGGGCAGATTAGGGGTTAATACTATTTATTATAGGGTTATTGAGGCGGGAGTGAGGCGGATTAGGGGTTAATACATTTATTATAGTAGCGCTCAGGTCCGGTCGGTAGATTAGGGGTTAATAAGTGTAGTTAGGTGGAGGCGACATTGGGGGCGGCAGATTAGGGGTTAATAAATATTATATAGGGGTCGGCGATGTTAGGGCAGCAGATTAGGGGTACATAGGGATAATGTAGGTGGCGGGGGTGTACGGAGCGGCAGATTAGGGGTTAAAAATAATATGCAGGGGTCAGCGATAGCAGGGGCGGCAGATTAGGGGTTAATAAGTGTAAGGTTAGGGGTGTTTAGACTCGGGGTACATGTTAGAGTGTTAGGTGCAGACTTAGAAACAATGGGGCTGCGCTCGGAGCTGAAGGCGGCTTTTTTGCAGGTGTTAGGTTTTTTTTCAGCTCAAACAGCCCCATTGTTTTCTATGGGGGAATCGTGCACAAGCACGTTTTTGAAGCTGGCTGCGTCCGTAAGCAACGCTGGTATCGAGAGTTGCAGTGGCGGTAAATATGCCTGTACGCTCCCTTTTTGGAGCCTAACGCAGCCATTCTGTGAACTCTCAATACCAGCGGTATTTAAAAGGTGCGGCCAGAAAAAAGCACGCGTAGCTAACGCACCCCTTTGGCCGCAGAACTCTAAATCTAGGCGTAAACTAGCTATATTTAACCACTCTCTCCTACAACGGCCTTGCTTGTTGAGAGTTGCAAGAGAATGACTGGCTATGACAGTTAGGGGAGGAGCTATATTACAGCTCTGCTGTGGGTGTCCTCTTGCAACTTCCTGTTGGGAATGAGAATATCCCACAAGTAATGGATGATCCGTGGACTGGATACACCTTACAAGAGAAATGTGCAATTTTTTTTCATTATGGAAGCTTTTATTCCTATAATTTCTCCTCTTATTACACATTTGTGGGCCTCCCATATGTCTATCGGAGATACATCTGGTGTGTTATTGTGAACAAAGTACTCTGTGATGGATTGAGAGATCTATTGCAGCACTAAGGGGTCTGATAAAAGGTAATCGTCCATTCTCCAAATAAAATCTTGGATTGGTCTAGATGGCCAGGTTAAAGTGCCTATTACTGATGCGTGGTCTGACCAGGGTATAGGAGATATTTGTGATGAGTTAAATAGGGACAGGCAAGTTACGTCCATAAGGATATAATCAATCCTGGTATAAAGTTTGTGGGGGTAGGAGTAGAGTGTATAATCTCTTTTCATTGAGTTAGAAACCCTCCAAAGATTATGGACAGTTAACTTTTTAAGGATGGCTTTAGTATGGTTAATGTGTGAGGATAGGATTGAAGAGTGAATGGACGAGCAGTCCAATTCTGGGTTTAGAGGCAAATTTAAGTCCCCGCAAATAATAAGAATTCCCTTTTGATACTCTAATATAAGGTTGGTAAAAAACTTGATGAAAGTTGTTTGCTTTGAATTCGGAGTATAAATAGAAAACAATGTGACTAGACAACCATAAAGCAGACCCACCAAAATAATATATCTACCCTTCCTGTCTCTTATTGTTTGGATTGCTGTGAATGGGATGTTTTAGAATGTTAGAATTCCAACGCCATGTTTTTTGGATTTGGGATGGGAAGCACAGAAGCATGTGCTGAATTTAAATGTAAAGGTTGAAGGTTCTTTGTTTTTAATAAAGTGGGTTTCTTGGATAAATGCCAAATCCATTTTGTGTCTATCAAATTCTCTCAATGCTTGAGTTCTCTTATATGGAATGTCAAGTCTTTTGACATTTATTGATCGGATTGATCGGATCTAGGGCTTTTTTGTTATTTTGGTGAGTAGCCATAAAGGGGAGAGGTAAGGAAGAAAGTGAATGTTGCTGGCGTGTAGTCAGTATCAAAGATATAGTTGAGTATTTTGGATTGTTGTGCGTGTCTCTTGAACAGAAGTAGCAGCAAGAAAGAAAAAGTTAAAACAGTAATATAACATGATAAATAAAACAGTAACATTATATTTGTCATAATTCACTATATTGAGGAAGCGTTTTCTACACACTGGCTCAAAATAGAGTAGATGAGGGTGAAAAAGATAGACAATGTATTATGGCTGTAGAATCTAATTCAGTTGTCAATAACATTATGATCCTATATTTAAGGTTGTGCAAGTGTGGCATCCTTTAACAAAGAGTGCATACTTATGAGAGTGCGTTGTATAAGGATTTGTCGCAGTGTGGCTACATCCACATGGGGCCCCCTCGTAACTCTTTAGGTGAGTTTGTTTCCACTAGGTGGATGTGATGTGATTGTGGTGACCCCATGCAGAAGCAGCCAGGCACATGCTTAGCTCTTTCCAGCATAGGAACGACATTTAACATTTAAACAATACACAGGTTGGAACAAATTAACTAAACGTGAAACATGTAAAACTTCGAGTCTCTAGGATGTCCCAATTTGTGACCTGAAGTTCTGGTCTATGCACTAAACTTCCCCCTCAGGAGGCTATTTTAAACACACAGGCAATGGGTGTAGACCAGAAATCTCTATACTTTAAGAGTTTTTGACATGGATGTTGTATGTTTAAGTCGCGTAGGCTGGCGTCAACAACGCCCAACTATTAATTTAAGTCACCGTTGTTGCCACCACACGAACCGCACTCTTATTTTTCTCGACAGTGCTATCCACCTAGTGGATAATTACAAAGTGAGTTAGCCCGTGCGCCGGCAGCCTGGCCCATTAGATTTTCCCCCATGACCATGAAAACACCCATTTTGTTAAACATTTTAAAAATTATAGGTAACACAGAATACAAGGATACAATAAGAATCTGAGCACTCATAACTTTAGGCCCGTAGTTGTGCCTCTAACCTATAATTATAAGGAACACTTATAATATTGAATTGTAGTATAACTTTGTGAGAACCTTTGTAGCTTTCTGCACACATTTTGAATGTACAACCTTTTTAAGCTGGGATAACCATCCTCTAAGTTAGTATTCTTCCCAGGTTAGAGTCAATGTTACCAGGGTTTTTATCACTGGTGTCCTGACCCTGTTGTTGTGGTTGCGGGAAGGTTATGTTAAGGCTTTTAGATAAACTCTCAAGGTCCTCAATATCTTGGTAGACAAGTAGTTTACCGTCTTTTTTAATTAAGAGGCTAAAGGGGAAGCCCCAACAGTATCTAATTCCGTTCTCTTGGAGAACAGAAGTGATAAACCTGAGACAGTTTCTCTTTTCCGATTGTAGATGGACAGAGGTCTTGGAATATTTGAAGGTCTGTCCCTTGGAAGGATATGGAGCTTTGGGCTCTTGCCTTTTTCCATAAAGCTTATTTATGTTGAAAGAAGGCGAATTTCATGATTATGTCCCCAGGAAGACTAGCTGGATTTGGTCTCGGTCTCAATGCTCAGTGAGCTCTTTCTATTGAAAATTCTGGTAGATCCAATGAGGGAACAAGATGCTTAAATAGTTGGAGGAGGTAAGTAGGTATAGTTTCCTGGGCAACATCCTCAGGGACTCCTCTTATCCTGAGATTACTGAGCCTATTCCTGTTGTCCAGGTCCTCAACTTTCAGTTGCAGTTCTTGTATAATGGAATCTTGGCAGTTAAGATGCTGGGTGTTATTCCTGACTATCAATTCCATGTTTTCTTGTCCCTCTTCCAAACATTCAATTTTGGAACCTAATTCGTTAATATCTTTCCTTATCAAAGATTGTTCTGTTTTTATGAATGATTTTAAATCTGCAATGTCAGATTTTGATGGGAGAGCAGAAATTGTGCACTGGATTTGGGACAGTTGGTCTGTAGAGGATTGAGGGAGCGCTGCTGAAGTTTGTGCTGCCATATTGTCAGCTTATTTAATACTGTCTGGAGCGGGTTGAGAATCCTTATCTTGTGTTGAAAAAAAGGAGCTCACTGGTGGAGTGTTTGAGGCTATCTGCTTTCTGCCCCCCCCCCCCCATTAGATTTATTTGCTGCCATATGCGGAGAGACAGCAAGATTATGCTACCTGCTTTTTATCTGAGTGTGACTGTTAGTGTCCAAAGTATCTTCTTTATAAATGCTGCTATTACAGGGTATGTCGGTATTTATTTATGGAATGTTCCTGGCTCCCCTGTAGGTATTATTCCCTTCAGATATATGTTGTATGTAGGGCTGATGCCCTCTATGCAAAAACAGCACTACAGGGTTGTGTTTCCCTTTTGATTAATCTGGGCTAGCTGACCTTATGCAACTTTTTCGGTGTCTGAAGCAGAGCCCCTGGACAAATTTCCCTGCATGGTAAGGCAAAAAGGAATCAACCCTCATTGCTGTTGGAGAGCGATGTGGCATAAGTGCAGGTTAGTTTTAAATTCCCATGAGTTAGGGGTGCTGAGGGTCGCAGTGATACTTTGGTGTCCACTTTGGTGTCATTCAGCCTGACACCAAAGTGGATTGCATTGGGAGGAAGTAGTGCATCACTACTGAGCTATGCGGCCTGCTGTATTAATTTTGTCGAAGCACCCTTGGACACAAAATGTTACCTCAGGCAGTTCTCACCCTGAATGATAAAGCCCCATTTTAAGCAGAAATTTTCTCCATGTCTGGGTCCAAGGCTGGAGTATCAAAATTCACCACACATTGATCCACCGGTCCTGAGTCCTGAGAGCCATTAAGGTGTAGACCGTCTTCAAAGATGCTGATCGGGCTTCAGCTTGCAGGGCAGCCTTTCTATGCAATAATGTATGCTGAGCGGCAAACCACCATTTAGACTCTCTTGCCGACTTGTTCCAGTGCTGATAAATCTGCTTAGTGAATGTGTTCACCCAATTTTGCAGCTATGCAGAGCCAACTGATCAGAAAAGGCCACGGAGCTAACACACGAAGATCTGGATTTGCACATTTTTTTATTTATTTTTTTGCCAGTGGGCCGTATTCAGCATTCGTTCAAAGCCGAATCTTACGAATCCATGTCTGATATATAAACATGTTAACAGTGTTTTAATATATGGTATATGGAATGTGTTGAATTTGCCATATATACATATACACATAGATGCAAATATATACACACACAGCCCTAACATTTTACTTAAGTCGTGCATACATTTTTAGCACTACACATAACTCATCACTTGCTTGAGTGCAATACATAACTCACCACTTGTAATGACTAAGCTATTAATTTAAAGTAAAGGGCATGGGAAAAAAATGTCGGCCATAAACTTGTTTGTAAAACTAATATCACCCTGAAAAAATCTTGTAGCAGCATCGCCCCAGGAAAATGGCAAGATTCAAAGAGATTTGTAGCCACCCCATTTCAGAGCAGCGAGAGTAAAGCTGATGAAAGATCAGTTCTACTGAAATCAATGGAGTTACTTCTGTCTCGCATAGAACCACATTTACTGTCAAGGATAAAGGCATCACAAAAATGTTTTTTTTTATATATATATCATTTTTAAAAAATAACCTCTATAAAAAAATACACTGTAACATGGGAAAACATAAAACATTTCAAGAAAATAAAAATTTAAATAGAGGCAAACTTCTCATCTTTGATATAGAGAGACATGACAGCAAGAGGAGGTACTTCACTAGGGCAATTACACCTTGTTTAAATCCCAACTATGGCTTGACAATATATCAGAACACCCCCAGAATACCCAAGGTCAACACATTTTTCATATCTGCTACATTGCTGATACATTCTATCCAGCGAGCCTACTTTAACATAACAAAACCGATATAAGAATATTTAACAATTACACACACTGATAAATCGCATATTGAAAACATTTGTTTTCAAAGCGTCGTGGTCATTTCTATTGTTTCTAGTAGTTCACATGTGCTGTGCAAAATATCTAGCCCATGGTTATATAAATTACAACTATTTGTAAAAATGCAAGGCAGCAGTTGGGCACAGACAATACCACATCAGACTGCATTATATTTATAATGAATTAAAAAGTTAGTATTTCATGAATAAGGAGAGAATGATATGCTATCTTGTGACTTTTAACATGTTTACCTAAAATTGGAAAAAATACAACTAAAATAAAGTTTTCAGAAATTGTAATCTAACTACAAAAATCAGTCTTCGAAAAATATTAAGTGCAGCTTTTGGTAAAATGACTCAGGCTGAAGGTGGAACGTTTTTGTGTATAATTATCTGTCTGCTAGTTTACCGGTGCTATGCTTGCAACCATGGTTAGATGTTGTGGATCAGGGCCAATCTTAGTATTGCCCTGGACAAGATAAATGTGTGGGGTCCTTCAGCACAGCTCCCTTATTCCCCTGCCTCCTTTATGGTCCACCCTTGTTCTGTCATTCCTTGTTACCTATATAGAGAATAACAAATGCCATACAATATCTATCAGCAAAAATGTAGTTGATGTGCTGACGAAGACTGAGGTTTTCTGCAAAACCTCCACAATTATGAACATATACAGAGTGTCCACAGCACCTTGTCTTAAAATCACTCCTTTATTAGGACAGTTTAAAAGACATGCGACATTTCAGACCTCTTCAGACCTTAATCATGCATCTCCTAATACCATAAACACTTCTTCATACACTAAATACAGCATGTACATTGCATCTTCTCATAACTTCAGCCCTGGCATTGTGAGGGTCTCCCAAAGCATTGACCCCTTGGTCTCCCCCCTAGCCCAAAGGGCAGGTCTGTTGTTTATACAGCATGAAAGACATATGACTTTATACAATGCCATGTACTAAATGATATCAACTGCAGTCTTAAGAATACTTATTTCAATTGTATGAAAACTTGCTTCACAACTGGCTGCTGTGACCATTTCTTCATTTGATTTGTTATTATCTACCACTCTAGCTTATTTCATTTCCTTGTTGTACATATGAGCAGAAAAATACTTAATTTTTGTTCCCCAATTAAAAATGGGCAATAAAATACAAAAATAGCAAAACCAAAGCCAATTGGTATTTCTGGCTGCAATACTACTCTACAGCATATTTTTCATACACATCTGCTACCACCTACTGAGAAATAAATTAAGTTTTAAAATAACATTCTAAAAAAGTAATTTTAAAACATTCCCAAGATCAGAAATTGTGAATTGCTTTACATAATGTTCTTTTAAAATAAATTTCTTTGATGTATTTCAAACAATATTACTTTCATTGATAGAATTCAGAATTAAATGTGTAGTAATCAGTTAGCAGGAAAGGCGACAAGTTAAGATATAACATTTAGGGTATTTATAATATACTTTCTATATTATTTATTACCAATGTATGCTCAAAAAATGAATAACATTTTCAATCATTTCTTGTGTATTTACTATCAGTTATTTAAATTAAAATTAAAAATTTAGAAAAATCTAACACCTAGATTACGAGTTTTGTGTTAGAGGCTGTGCGGTGCTAACGAGCAGTTTATGCTCACCGCTCACTTACAGACAGTGCTGGTATTACAGGTTTTTACAAACCCGGCGTTAACCGCAAAAAAGTGAGCGGAGAGCAAAATTTAGCTCCACATCTCACCTCAATACCAGCGCTGCTTACGTTAGCGGTGAGCTGGCTAAACATGCTCATGCACGATTTCCCCATAGGAATAAATGAGGGAGAGCCGTCTGAAAAAAACCCCTGCAAAAAAGCAGCGTAAAGCTCCTAACGCAGCCCCATTGATTCCTATGGACGAAATACATTTATGTCTACACCTAACACCCTAACATGAACCCTAAGTCTAAACACCCCTAATCTTACACTTATTAACCCCTAATCTGCTGCCCCCGACATCGCCGACACCTGCATTATATTATTAACCCCTAATCTGCCGCTCCGGACACCACCGCCACCTACATTATACTTATGAACCCCTAATCTGCTGCCCCCAACATCGCCAACACCTTCATTATATTTATTAACCCCTAATCTGCTGCCCCCAACATCGCCAACACCTACATTATATTTATTAACCCCTAATCTGCCGCCCCCAATGTCGCCACAACCTAATTACATTTATTAACCCCTAATCTGCTGCCCCCAACGTCGCGACCACTATTATAAACATATTAACCCCTAAACCTAAGTCTAACCCTAACCCCCTAACTTAAATATAATTTAAATAAATCTAAATAAAATTACTACAATTAACTAAATAATTCCTATTTAAAACTAAATACTCACCTGTAAAATAAACCCTAAGCTAGCTACAATATAACTAATAGTTACATTGTAGCTAGCTTAGGGTTTATTTTTATTTTACAGGCAACTTGGTATTTATTTTAACTAGGTACAATAGTTATTAAATAGTTATTAACTATTTAATAACTACCTAGCTAAAATAAATACAAATTTACCTGTAAAATAAAACCTAACCTAAGTTACAATTACATCTAACACTACACTACAATTAAATTAATTACCTAAATTAAATACAATTAATTACAATTAAATAAAATTATCTAAAGTACAAAAACCCCCCACTAAATTACAGAAAATAATAAAGAAATTACAAGAATTTTAAATTAATTACACCTAATCTAATTGCCCCAAAGCAATCAGCTCTTTTACCTGAAAAAATTAAAATCCCCCCCAACATTAAAACCCACCACCCACCCAACCAACCCTACTCTAAAACCCACCCAATCCCCCCTTAAAAAAACCTAACACTAACCCCCTGAAGATCACCTTACCGGGAGACGTCTTCACCCAACCGGGCCAAAGTCCTCAACGAAGCCTGGAGAAGTCTTCCTCCAAGCTGGGCAAAGTGGTCCTCCAGACAGGCAAAAGTCTTCATCCAGACGGCATCTTCTATCTTCATCCATCCGGCGCTTAGCGGGTCCATCTTCAAGACATCAGACGCAGAGCATCCTCTTCAAACGACGGCTAAACACAGAATGAAGGTTCCTTTAAATTACGTCATCCAAGATGGCGTCCCTTCAATTCCGATTGGCTGATAGAATTCTATCAGCCAATTGGAATTAAGGTAGAAAAAATCATATTGACTGATGCAATCAGCCAATAGGATTGAACTGGCATTCTATTGGCTGTTTGGAACAGACAATAGAATGCCAGCTCAATCCTATTGGCTGATTGCAGATTAGGTAAAATTAGTTTAAAATTCTTGTAATTTCTTTATTATTTTCTGTAATTTAGTGTTTGTTTGTTTTTTGTACTTTAGATAATTTTATTTAATTGTAATTAATTGTATTTAATTTAGGTAATTAATTTAATTGTAGTGTAGTGTTAGGTGTAATTGTAATTTACAGGTAAATGTGTCTTTATTTTAACTAGGTAGTTATTAAATAGTTAATAACTATTTAATAACTATTGTACCTAGTTAAAATAAATACAAAGTTACCTGTAAAATAAAAATAAACCCTAAGATAGCTACAATGTAACTATTAGTTATATTGTAGCTAGCTTAGGGTTTATTTTACAGGTAAGTATTTAGTTTTAAATAGCAATAATTTAGTTAATTATAGTAATATTATTTATATTTATTTAAATTATATAAATTAGGGGGTGTTAGGGTTAGGGTTAGACTTAAATTTAGGGGTTAATAACTTTAATATAGTGGCGGCAACGTTGGGGGCGGCAGATTAGGGGTTAATAAATGTAGGAAGGTGTCAGCAATGTTAGGGACGACAGATTAGGGGTTAATAATATTTAACTAATGTTTGCGATGCAGGTGTGTGGCGGTTTAGGGGTTAATATATTTATTATAGCGGCGGCGATGTCCGGTTCGGCAGATTAGGGGTTAAAAATATATATTTTAGTGTTTGCGATGTGGGGGGGCCCTGGGTTTAGGGGTTAATAGGTAGTTTATGGGTGTTAGTGTACTTTTTAACACTTTAGTTAAGAGTTTTATGCTACGGCGTTGTAGTGTAAAACTCTTAACTACTGACTTTGAAATGCAGTACCAGGATTGACAGGAGAGGGTGTACCGCTCACTTTTTGGCTGCCTCGTAATACCGGCGCTATGCAAGTCCCATTGAAAATATAGGATACACAATTGATGTAACTGGATTTGCGGTATTTCCAAGTCTGGCCAAAAAAGTGAGCGGTACACCTGTACCTGCAAGAATCGTAATACCAGCAGGCGTTAAAAAGCAGCGTTGGGACCGGCCAAAACTCGTAATCTAGGCCTAAATGGATAGTGCTTGCTTATTGGAGTCTTACATTTACCCACCAATAAGCAAGCATAACCCACATTCTCAACCAAAAATGGGCCGGCTCCTATGCATTACATTCCTGCTTTTTAAATAAAGATATCAATTATTAATAAAACAAAGAAAAATTTATAAATTGATAAATTGCATGCTCTATCTGAATCCTGAAAGAAAAAAATTGGGTTTAGTGTCCCTTTAAGTCTATTTTGCTGCGTGATTCACTATGTTGCCAGACATAGAGACAATTGGGCCGAATTATCAAGCTCCAAATGAAGCTTGATGCCCCTGTTTCCGCGCAAACCTTCAGTCTCGTTCTAAAGACCGCTGCTCCATAATTTGTCCACCTGCTCTGAGGCTGCGGACATCAATCCGCTCGATCCTATACGATTGGGCTGATTGACACCCCTGCTAGCGGCCAATTGGCCCCGAATATGCAGGAGCGGCATTGCACAAGTAGTTCACAAGAACTGCTTGTGCAATGATAAATGCCGACATCGTATGTGGGACATGATACGCTACATCGTATCATGTCTGCTCGCACTTTCATAAATTGGCCCTATAACATAACGATAATTTTGAATTTATGACTGATTTAAAATGAGCACCATATATGTCTCCCTCCATGATATAGAAATCCTTGGATATTGAGATAATCTCTCCTCTGCCTGCGGAGGTTGTTTTGTTACCTACTGCCTAAACATAGCCACTCAGTACACTTTTGCTTAGCTGTAAGATTTTGTATAATGGCAGTTATTCTCTTCTGATACTTCCTCACTTTATGCACAGAATTGTATCTGCAATACTAATGACCCCTCTTCTATTTTGGTCCCCAAATTATCTCTCTTATTTTTTTTCCATGTTCTTACCCAGTAGGGAGCTGCAAACATCAGATTTGTCTGTCACTGTATCACATTTTCATTAGTACATCACTACTCCTCCCCTTAAAGGGACAGTAAAGTCATAATTAGACATTCATCATTTAGACAGAGCAAACAATGCTTAACAACTTTCCAATTTACTTTTATTATTTAATTTGCTTCCTTCTCTTGTTATCCTTTGCTGAAAGATTTATCTAAGTAAGCTCAGGAGCATAAAAAAACTAGGTTCTAGCTGCTGATTGGTGGCTGCATATATATACCAATTGTCATTGGTTCACCAATGTGTTGAGTTATAAACCAGTAATGCATTGCTGCTCCTTCAACAAATGATACCAAGTGAGTGAAGCAAATTTGATAATAGAAGTAAACTGGAAATTTGTTTAAAATTGTATGTTCTTCCTAAATCATTAGACATTTTTTGAGTTTCATGTCTCTTTAACCCTGTTTCTGAAGAACTTGCACTTTTCTATTTGACATTTTAGCAGCTGTAGATACTGCCTTCTCACTTCTTTTCTTAACCTCAACTTGTTGCCTTGAATCTTTTGTCCATAACTACAATACTGACCTATTCTTCTTCTATACGAAACCTTAGTTCTATGACCACCTAATTCTAGCCTCTGGCTACACTCTTCAGCCATTAATTCACACACACTCTCTTGCTTACTTACAGTATGATTCAGGTCTGCACTATATCAAGCAAATCAAAACTTTTCATCTCTTACTATTATATTCAACTCATATTCTTGTCACGTTTTCTCCATCTTTGACTTTTCTTGGACCTCCTACAGCCAAATACACATAATTACTTATATAATAATAATTCAGAAGATTTTTGCAGGGAAAAGGTAAAGTTTTTTTGCCATAACATCCCCATTGTGTCCTTTCCTTCTGTTGATCACTCACCCGGCAGTTTTCCTTGATTCCTCATCTGTAGTGTAGTTGGAGATATTTCTCTGCTCCATTCTATTCCACCTATTTCTTGCTTCCAAAACCCCTTCTCTTCTTACCTCATCAAAACTTTAGCTCTGATTTTGGTTGCTAAACTAGCTCACATGTTTAATTTTCCCTTCCCTGCGGCTATTGACCCATGTTACTTTCAATACATTTTTGGGCAAACATTCTCAAAAAAAGTCAGTCTCTGATCCTAATTGTCTAGCTGTGCATTGCCCTGTGTCCTTTTTATCTAAACTTCTAAAATAATTGGTATTCAAATGATTCCTATACTTCCTCAATATGACCCCTTCAGCCTCGCTTTAACTTTTTTTTACTGTGAAAACAAAAACTTTATATCTTCATACTGAAAAAAAAATAACAGTTATGCATGAACCAGCAATAATTGGCTAAAATGCAAGCTTGTAAAAAGCACTGAAATAAGGGGCAGTTTGCAAAGGCTTAGATACAGTGTTGGTTATACAAAACTGGGGATAGGGTAAAACATGGAATATCCATCTTTTAACAATTTTCAAGTAGACTGTCCGTTTAAACCTCTAATTTCTTTGTCCTTCCACTTTTAAAACTTTAATTTAGAACCTTAACTGATCCCATTTTGACTACTGAAACCTAGAATACCTAGTTTTCCTCATCCTTTTCTGAAAACTATCCTAAATATATCTTCTAACATAATTGCCCATACTTCAAATTCTTCCCTTCCTCTATGTTAGACAGCCTGTTATTTTGAAGCCCTGTCTATCTGCTCTTAATATGGGTGGCTATGGGTCAGCTATCACAGTTCACCCATTGTTAAGGGCAGATGCCTATTTTCTGCCTTATTTAATCCTCAATTGAAAAGTCACATCTTCAAATAAGCACAATAAAAGTCAAGAAGTTATACCCTTATAGCCATATCATACCATAAGCAGAACTGTTCAGCCATTTAGGCTGTAGATTTGACTAATTCTCTTAAATAAACATGGGAAAACACCTAAAACTGCTTCCTAATTTCTGGGATTGTAGTGTTTATCATTCCAAAACTAACTGGAAAATGTTCTGAAATTTTAAATTCATACAAAATGAATGTCAACCATTCATACAAATATACACGGAAACAAATTATATTGTTAAGGTGCATCAATAATCATAACAAAGTTGTTCACCAAAAATCATGTTATCAAAAACGTAACATTTGTATGTGAAATACATAGGAATAAATCATATTATGGGGTCTATCTATCAAGCTCCGTACGGAGCTTGAGGACCCATTGTTTGTGGCGAGCCTCCAGGCCGCTGCTCCATAACCTGTCTGCCTGCTCTGATGAGGCGGACAGGAATCGGCGCAATTCAACCCGATCGAGTACGATCGGGTTGATTGACACCCCCTTGCTGGTGGCCGATTGGCCGCGAGTCTGCAGGGGGCGGCGTTGCACCAGCAGCTCTTGTGTGCTGCTGGTGCAATGCTGAATACGGAGAGTGTATTGCTCTCCGCATTCAGCGATGTCTGTCGAACTTGATCCGCACTGTCGGATCAGGTCCGACAGACATTTGTTAAATAGGCCTCTAAATATGCACAGTGTAAAAAAACACTTAGAAACTTTTTTTGCCTGTTTTTTATTGAAAATTAAAAAGTGGCAACTTTAATCAAAATATTGAAAAGATTAATTACTCTGAAAGGAAAACCTATGCAAATTAAAACAACAGTGATTTTAAGGCACAGACCACTGAAAACAGCATCATTTGGGGCGCAATACGATAAATGGCATAGTTTGCGGCACAAGCGAGGGAACCCACGTCGCCCGCAGTTTCAGCTCGCAACTCGAGCTATCACATATACGGCGCCATCAGATGCTAAAGTGCCGTAAGTCGGATAAACCAGCGATGTCCAGAAATCTGCGTAAGTACAAATTTCTGGCGTCGCCAGTGACTTACGGCACGTTAGAAACTGCCGGCGCCTACAAAACCTGACTAAAGTCTAAATCACCCGCACTGTCTAACACGCCTCCCTAACATAGCCCGACACGTCTAACACGCCTCCCTAACATAGCCCGACAAGTCTAACCCTCTATCCGCTATCCCCCCTCACTAGCCTAACAATAAAATATGTATTAACCCCTAAACCCGCCGCTCCCAAACCCCGCCGTTACATAATAAAGTTATTAACCCCTAAACCGCCGCCAGCTATATTAAATCTATAACCCCCTAAAGTGAGCCCCTAACACCGCCGCCATCTACCTTACCTACCCCCTAAAGTGAGCCCCTACCCACCCCGCTATCTATTTTAAAATTATTAACCCCTAATCTAATCCCCCTACCCCGCCGCCATCTATATTAAATTATTTAACCCCTAAAATACTAAACTATCCCTACCACTAAACCTAAGTCTAACCCTACAAATAGCCCTGAAAAGGGATTTTTGCGGGGCATGCCCCAAAGTAACAGCTCTTTTGCCAGCCCTAAAAGGGCTTTTGGCGGGGCTTTGTCACAAAGTAAACTGCTCTTTTGCCTACAATCTACATCCCCCTACACCGCGGCCACCTATAATAAATGTATTAACCCCTAATCTAATCCCCCTACACCACCGCCAGCTATATTATCTATATTAACCCTAATTATATTAGGGTTAATATAGTTAATATAGTTATTATATTATATATATTAACTATATTAACCTTAATTATATTAGGGTTAATATAGTTAATATCGTTATTATATTATATATATATATATATATATATATATATATATATATATATATATATATATTAATTAAGTATAATAACCCTATCTAACTAAACTCTTATTAAAATAAATCTAATATTAATATTATTAATTAAAATATTCCTATTTAAATCTAAATACTTACCTATAAAATAAACCCTAAGATAGCTACAATATAATTAATAATTACATTGTAGCTATGTTAGGGTTTATATTTATTTTACAGGTAAATGGTTAATTATTTTAACTAGGTATAATAGCTATTAAATAGTTATGAACTATTTAATAGCTACCTAGTTAAAATAATTACCCAATTACCTGTAAAATAAATCCTAACCTAAGTTACAAATACACCTACACTATCAATAAATTAAATAAACTACAAATATCTATCTAAAAATACAATTAAATAAACTAATTTAAATTACAAAAAAAACAAACACTAAATTACAAAAAATAAAAAAAAGATTACAAGATTTTTAAGCTAATTACACCTATTCTAAGCCCCCTAATAAAATAATAAAGCCCCCCAAAATAAAAAAAAATCCCTACCCTATTCTAAATTAAAAAAAGTTCAAAGCTCTTTTACCTTACCAGCCCTTAAAAGGGTCTTTTGTGGGGGCATGCCCCAAAGAAAACTGCTCTTTTGCCTGAAAACAAAAACAAAATACCACCCCCCAACATTACAACCCACCACACACATACCCCTAATCTAACCCAAACCCCCCTTAAATAAACCTAACACTACCCCCCTTAAGATCTCCCTAGCTTATCTTCACCACCGGGCCGAACTCCTCATCCGATCCGGGCGATGTCTATCCAAGCGGTAAAGAAGAAATCTTCCTCCCGGCGATGTTTTTATCCAAGCGGCAGCAAAGTCTTCTTCCATCCGCCAGCATCTTCCATCAAGTGGCATCTTCAATCTTCTCTCCACCAACGCGGAGCATCCATCCCGGCCGACGACTGAACGACGAATGAGGTACCTTTAAATGACGTCGTCCAAGATGGCGTCCGTCGAATTCCGATTGGCTGATAGGTTTCTATCAGCCAATCGGAATTAAGGTAGAAAAATCTGATTGGCTGATTGAATCAGCCAATCAGATTCAAGTTCAATCCGATTAACTGAACCAATCAGCCAATCAGATTGAGCTCGCGTTCTATTGGCTGATCGGAACAGCCAATAGAACGCAAGCTCAATCTGATTGGCTGATTGGTAAGGTAAAAGAGCTTTGAACTTTTTTTAATTTAGAATAGGGTAGGGAATTTTTTTTATTTTGGGGGGCTTTATTATTTTATTAGGGGGCTTTTTGTAATTTAAATTAGTTTATTTAATTGTATTTTTAGATAGATATTTGTAGTTTATTTAATTTATTGATAGTGTAGGTGTATTTGTAACTTATGTTAGGATTTATTTTACAGGTAATTGGGTAATTATTTTAACTAGGTAGCTATTAAATAGTTCATAACTATTTAATAGCTATTATACCTAGTTAAAATAATTAACAATTTACCTGTAAAATAAATATAAACCCTAACATAGCTACAATGTAATTATTAATTATATTGTAGCTATCTTAGGGTTTATTTTATAGGTAAGTATTTAGATTTTAATAGGAATATTTTAGTTTATAATATGAATTAGATTTATTTAATAAGAATTTAGTTAGGGGTGTTATTAAACCTAATATAATTAGAGTTAATATAGTTAATATATATAATGTAATAACTATATTAACTATAATATACTTAGGGTTAATATAGATAATATAGCTGGCGGCGGGGTAGGTAGATTAAATTAGGGGTTAATAATTTTAATATAGATGGCGGCGGTGTAAGGGGCTTACATTAGGGGTTAATACTATTAATATAGGTGGCGGCGGTGTAGGGAGGGCAGGTTATAGGGCAAAAGAGCTGTTTACTTTGGGGCAAAGGCCCGCAAAAGGCCCTTTTAAGGGCTGGTAATAGAGATAATTATTTTAGGGGGATTAGATTAGGGGTTAATAATATTAATATAGCTTGCGGCGGTATAGGGGGATTCGATTAGGGGTTAATAATTTTTATATAGGTGGCGGCGGTGTAAGGGGTCAGATTAGGGGATAGATAAGGTAGATGGTTTTACTTAGCAGATCGCGGTTGACAGCTAGATAGACATTGCGCATGCGTTAGGTGTTAGGTTTTATTTAGCAGCTAGTTTAGAGAGTTACGGGGCTCCAATACTCAGCGTAAGGCTTCTTACGGCTGCTTTTTGTGGCGAGGTGAAAATGGAGTAAGATTTCTCCATTTTCGCCACGTGAGTCCTTACGCTGTATATTGGATACAAAACTGCGCTGGTTTGGTATACCTGCCTATGGCCCAAAAAACTACTACGGGCGACGGCAGAAATATACGCGCGTAACTTCTAGGTTACGCCATATATGTGATACCAAACCTGCGCAAATATTGGCGTCGCCGACTTTTGCGGCCGACGATTTTTATCGGATCGACCCCTTGATTTGTATTAGGCATAATATTAAAGTTTAAACAAAGCCCAGGTTCACCCTGTGTACTTCAGTCTCCATTGCAAACTTTTACATATCAGAGAGCTCTAATTATTTCTATAGGAGACATCTCGCAACTGGTAAGGAAAAGTCCCGTTTTTTTTATAAAATTCCATGAGGACCGCCCCTGCGAGTGTTAGAATGTAAAATCACTCTAGGCCAGCACATTTTTAAGAATTGGGCCCATAACGAGAACTACATTAAAATTTAAACTAATACAGTGATACAGCATAGTACTATAGTTCTTGTTTACAAGGAAGTATTTTAGAAAATCTGGCATGATTAATGAAGTATGTACTGTGATAATGCTTAAAATGAATTCTTCATAAATGTAGTAATATATTTTATGTTTCTTAATATTTTGGATGCCTTTAGTTACTTTCTGCACAGTGCAAGGAGTCAAATAAGATATAGGGGTCGAACCTTCAGGCTCACCGGAAACAGCAGTTAAGAAGCAGCAGTCTTAAGACCGCTGCTCCTTAACTGGATCCACCGCCTCTGAGTGGGTTGATTGACACCCTTTCACCCCTTGCTAGCGGACGATTGGCCGTGAATCTGCAGGGGCGGCATTGCACAAGCACTTTACTAGAACTGCTTGCGAAATGCTAAATGCTGACAGTGTATGCTGTCGGCATTCAGCGATGCCTGGCGGACATGATACGCTACAGCGTATCACGTCCACCAGACATTGGTAATATGGCCCCATATGCTTAATTATACACTCATGCAATCATGCATTTATCAATAGTATATAGATTACAATATTAATGCAAAACATTTGTAACTTACTAGTGAATTTCAAGGTGTAGTAACATGCTTGAAAACCAGTAACTAGCCTCTCTCAACTCTTTTCCTCCTGCCGAAAGATGGCTAACCTTAGACAGAGAGCCAAAACATATATTAGAGAATTTGGCTAATTATTCTTCTTTCTCTTCCTGGAATACGTTATCTGTGATTCTTACATTTAGTTATTGGTGTTGCACAAATTGGGGTTATGATAGCTAGGGTTGTCCTGTATACATTGGGCTGATGTATTGTAAATATATGTGTATATATACCTGTATATATATTCAACTTATGCCGGCATATATAATTTGATTACTAATTAACTCATTGGAAACGATGGCTGAACCTTTCAGTGTTTTTCTATAGTTGTAATTACTTAATTGCGATGGTTTAGTGGTTTAATCATCCTATTATATAAAAGGCCAAGTGTGTTTGTCCGAAGCTGTCATGTACAGTAGAGACAGCACCAGGACAACCACACCTGGCCTTACCTAACAATCCAAGCTGTTTGCGGCGAAAGTGGGCGTGACCAGTGGGACAATGGGCGTGCTTGGGTGTGGCCATGGGCGTGTGAGGTCGGCACAACAGAGAGGGAAGAGAAATATAAAGAGAGGGGGAGAGACACAAATAGATAGGAAAGAGCTAAAGAGAGGGGGAAGAGCAGAAGAGAGGGGGAAGAGCAGAAGAGAGGGGAAAGTGTAGAAGAGAGGGGGGAGAGAGAGCAAAAGAGAGGTGAGAGAGACAGAGCAAAAGAGAGGGGAAAGAGAGGGGGAGAGAGAGCAAAAGAGAGGGGGGAGAGAGAGAGCAAAAGAGGGGGGAAATAGAGAGCAGAAGAGAGGGATGGAAAGAAAGAGCAAAAGAGAGGGATGGAGCGAGAGAGCAAAAAAAAAGGAGAGACAGAGCAAAAGAGAGGGGGGAGAGAGAGAGTGCAAAAGAGAGGGGGAGAGAGGGCACAAAAGAGAGGGGGAGAGATAGCAAAAGAGAGGGTGAGAGAGAGCAAAAAAAGGGAGAGAGAGAGCGCAATAGAGAGGGGGAAAGAGAGACCGCAAAAGAGAAGGGGAAAGAGCGCAAAAGAGGGGGAGAGAGCGCAAAAGAGAGGGGGAGAGAGCGCAAAAGAGAGGGGGTGAGAGAGCGCAAAAGAGAGGGGGAGAAAGAGAGCTCAAAAGAGAGGGGGAGAGAGCGTGCAAAAGAGGGGTGGAGAGAGAGGGCAATTTAAAACCACATTTTGGTGACCATCACATTTAAAACCACACAAGGATGTCAATCTTACTTAACATGGTTGATGCAATTTTACTGTTAAGAGTTTTAACTTTCTAATATCTTTGCCATTAGCAAAGTGTTTCTTTGTGTTGTCTTTTACAGTAAACCGTATCTCACATATTAGAAATAAATATAAGAGAAAGTTTTCTTAAAGGAACACTGAAGTCAAAATTAAACTTTCATGATTCAAACAGAACATGTCATTTAAATAAAAACTAAACACTTTTCAGTTCACTTCCGTCATACAAATGTGCACGCAAAGCGTGCGCTAGAGTTCAGAGTATGAGCACCATGTACTAAGCAGCATAAGCTGTTTTGGAGTCCATGCGAGCCTGTTTCCTGCAATGTAAGACGCAGCAGTCTAATGATTCTTACACTCTCTGCAACCTCTGAGGTGGCAAAGAGAAATCACTGGGACTAGCTTGCTCAGGGTGATTGACAGACCAGTTGTGCGAGAGTAGGGGAAAGCATTACACACTCATCTAAGTGTGTAACGATACATACGGTCAGCGGACAAACAGGATGCACTGCCCGTATACAGAGAAGGCATGCAGAATATGGGGCCCATTTATCAAAGGGCTTGCGGACCTGATCCGACACTGCGGATCAGGTCCGCAAGACCTCGCTAAATGCGGAGAGCAATACGCTCTCCACATTTAACATTGCACCAGCAGCTCACAAGAGCTGCTGGTGCAACGCCGCCCCCTGCTGACTCGCGGCCAATCGGCCGCCAGCAGGGAGCTGTCAATCAACCCGATCGTATTCGATCGGGTTGATTTCCGGCGGTTCCTGTCCGCCTGCTCAGAGCAGGCGGACAGGGTTATGAAGCAGCGGTCTTTAGACCGCTGCTTCATAACTTGTGTTTCTGGCGAGTCTGAAGACTCGCCAGAAACACGGCCCTTCAAGCTCCATACGGAGCTTGATAAATGGGCCTGTATATCTCAAGTTGAGAAGCTTGTCCGCACACCAGTTAATACATGGAGGCTTATATATGTATATGCATTTTATGTTTGACTGATGGCTGTCACATGGTACAGGGGGGAGTGAAAATTGAAGTAACTTTGTAATTTCTCAGAACAAAATCTATTACTTTTTAAAATTCAAAATGTTACTGCATTGTCTTTTTATCATGGATTTGTTGATTTTGCAGTTCTAATGTATTTTTATGATCCTTTAAACATTTTCCTTAGGAGATAGAGTGTATATCCTGCGCAAAAACAGATAGGGGAAAGGGGATAAGGGGATACCTCTAGCTCTCCTCAGCGGGTACCCTAGTGTACCCAATGTAAGGATAAAACAATAGGAAGTGGAGGTGAGCGCCAAATAGGCTGAGGAAGGGGAAGGGAACACCTAATAGGCTAATAGGATGGTGCCCACTAATGTGGGATCTAAATGGTAGTGTCTTTAATGTAGGTGAATGTACAGAGATCTTTATAATAGTTGTATAAATGTAAAATGTTTAATCCACACAGTTGATAAAAATGTTGAGGAACTTCTTCTAAAACAAAATATAATCATATAAAAAACAATCATTTAAAAATCATGGATCCATGTTACAATAACAGACAATAAAAATATGCATCAAAATAAACATAAAATAATTAAACTTGAGACACGTTTGACAAAAGGTGACCTAATAGGCTGGAAAAAATATTTTATGTTTATTTTGATGCATATTTTTATTGTCTGTTATTGTAACATGGATCCATGATTTTTATATGATTGTTTTTTATATGATTATATTTTGTTTTAGAAGAAGTTCCTCAACATTTTTATCAACTGTGTGGATTAAACATTTTACATTTATACAACTATTATAAAGATCTCTGTACATTCACCTACATTAAAGACACTACCATTTAGATCCCACATTAGTGGGCACCATCCTATTAGCCTATTAAACATTTTCCTTAGTATGGATATCTATAATTAGCACACAATATTCTAAACTATTCTAAACTACATTTTATATTACATAGTAAGTGCATATAACATTATTGTGAGAAATAACACAGAACTGGATATATTTACTGGAGTTAGCTGTAATTAGTAATGGGAATATAGTTAAATAACACTAAAAAGAAAGAAATAACATAGCATAAGTACCAAATAATTATAGGAATATTTTACCTCTTGCTAAGCTTTGTGACTTTGATATGTAGGTATATACATTTATTTTAGTTTATTTATAACTAGTAAAATATCTTGCAGAACTTTCTGTTGAGAACTTAACTATCAATAATGACAAATTAGCCCTCTTATCTTCCTAATTTTAATTCAATAACATTTCTTGACACTGCTATATTTATCATTGGGGACAGAATGTTCCATGATTCTGTATGTAGGTGTTTCAGATGTGGGCTTACATTGCAAGGTACTATTCAGTGGAATATTTCAGCAAGTATCTTTCTTTAAAGGGACATAATACTCATATGCTAAATCACTCCTCACTTTATGCACAGAATTGTATCTGCAATACTAATGACCCCTCTTCTATTTTGGTCCCCAAATTATCTCTCTTATTTTTTTCCATGTTCTTACCCAGTAGGGAGCTGCAAACATCAGATTTGTCTGTCACTGTATCACATTTTCATTAGTACATCACTACTCCTCCCCTTAAAGGGACAGTAAAGACATAATTAGACATGCATCATTTAGACAGAGCAAACAATGTTTAACAACTTTCCAATTTACTTTTATTATTTAATTTGCTTCGTTCTCTTGTTATCCTTTGCTGAAAAGTTTATCTAGGTAAGCTCAGGAGCATAAAAAAAACTAGGTTCTAGCTGCTGATTGGTGGCTGCATATATATACCAATTGTCATTGGTTCACCAATATGTTGATTTATAAACCAGTAGTGCATTGCTGCTCCTTCAATAAATGATACCAAGTGAGTGAAGCAAATTTGATAATAGAAGTAAACTGGACATTTGTTTAAAATTGTATGTTCTTCCTAAATCATTAAAGAAATGTTTTGAGTTTCATGTCTCTTTAACCCTGTTTCTGAAGAACTTGCACTTTTCTATTTGACATTTTAGCAGCTGTAGATACTGCCTTCTCACTTCTTTTCTTAACCTCAACTTGTTGCCTTGAATCTTTTGTCCATAACTACAATACTGACCTATTCTTCTTCTATACGAAACCTTAGTTCTATGACCACCTAATTCTAGCCTCTGGCTACACTCTTCAGCCATTAATTCACACACACTCTCTTGCTTACTTACAGTATGATTCAGGTCTGCACTATATCAAGCAAATCAAAACTTCATCTCTTACTATTATATTCAACTGATATTCTTGTCAAGTTTTCTCCATCTTTGACTTTTCTTGGACCTCCTACAGCCAAATACACATAATTACTTATATAATAATAATTCAGAAGATTTTTGCAGGGAAAAGGTAAAGTTTTTTTGCCAGAACATTCCCATTGTGTCCTTTCCTTCTGTTGATCACTCACCCGACAGTTTTCCTTGATTCCTCATCTGTAGTGTAGTTGGAGATATTTCTCTGCCCCATTCTATTCCACCTATTTCTTGCTTCTGTTCTTACCTCATAAACACTTTAGCTCTGATTTTGGTTGCTAAACTAGCTCACATGTTTAATTTTCCCTTCCCTGTGGCTTTTGACCCATGTTACTTTCAATACATTTTTGGGCAAACATTCTCAAAAAAAGTGTCCTTTTTATCTAAACTTCTAAAATAATTGGTATTCAAATGATTCCTATACTTCCTCAATATGACCCCCTTCAGCCTCGCTTTAACTTTTTTTTACTGTGAAAACAAAAACTTTATATCTTCATACTGGAAAAAAAAATAACAGTTATGCATGAACCAGCAATAATTAGCTAAAATGCAAGTTTGTAAAAAGCACTGAGATAAGGGGCAGTTTGCAAAGGCTTAGATACAGTGGCCTCGCTTCCATTGAGTCGTTAAAAATGGAGCCGTAAGCTACTGAAGCGGCCGACAGCTAAAAGTAATTTACGGCTCCATTTTAGTACCAGGTTTCCATTGAAATATTTTGCGGATAGCGTGCAGTCGCTCTTTTCGTGTAGCTGTAAGTTAACGTTGTGTTAACGCTTCCATCTGATGTCGGATTTCTTGAAAATCAATTATTTGCTAAGGTAACCCGACCTTACGCTATAGAATTTACGTTTAGCGTCCGTGCTCCTTACCGGTGATCACCTCTCAAGAAAAGTAAAGATACACTTATCCATATTTTTAATAATCAAATACTATTTTGTAATATAATTATATTTACCACTTCATAAATATAAGTAATATGTATTGCTGCCCTAGGCATAGGTCTAGTTTGCATTCTGTATATATGTTCTTGCATATATTATTGTATTTAAATATATACTGATATTTCTATTAGAATATAAGTTCAACTATTTCTATACATGAGACAACAATAAATATTACTTATAACAATTTATTTCTACATTAAAACACTTGCATTATTTGCAAGTTTTATCATTCCAATAGAAAATAGGTCTCAAAAAGCACAATTTTCCTCTTTTACACCTAGTTGAGCTGGGTGTAATATTTCTCAATGTATCGACAGCCTCCGACAGTATATTAACGGTTTCCGCTTTCATTGGAAACCTGGTATAATTTATCGATTAACGGCTTCTATTACTTTCTATGGGACGCGAAGATTTTTTCGGCAGCCGGAGTCCAGCTGCCGATATTGAGGTATAACGCGCCATTGGAAACAGTCGATAAACGATATTGCTTTCGACAGCATATTTAACGGTTTGCGAGTGCACGCAAACTGAATTACGACTCAATGGAAGCGAGCCCAGTGTTGGTTATGCAAAACTGGGGATAGGGTAAAACATGGAATATCCATCTTTTAACAATTTTCAAGTAGACTGCCCGTTTAAACCTCTAATTTCTTTGTCCTTCCACTTTTAAAACTTTAATTTAGAACCTTAACTGATGCCATTTTGACTACTGAAACCTAGAATACCTAGTTTTCCTCATCCTTCTCTGAAAACTATCCTAAATATATCTTCTAACATAATCGCCCATACTTCAAATTCTTCCCTTCCTCTATGTTAGACAGCCTGTTATTTTGAAGCCCTGTCTATCTGCTCTTAATATGGGTGGCTATGGGTCAGCTATCACAGTTCACCCATTGTTAAGGGCAGATGCCTATTTTCTGCCTCATTTAATCCTCAATTGAAAAGTCACATCTTCAAATAAGCACAATAAAAGTCAAGAAGTTATACCCTTATAGCCATATCATACCATAAGCAGAACTGTTCAGCCATTTAGGCTGTAGATTTGACTAATTCTCTTAAATAAACATGGGAAAACACCTAAAACTGCTTCCTAATTTCTGGGATTGTAGTGTTTATCATTCCAAAACTAACTGGAAAATGTTCTGAAATTTTAAATTCATACAAAATGAATGTCAACCATTCACACAAATATACACGGAAACAAATTATATTCTTAAGGTGCATCAATAATCATAACAAAGTTGTTCACCAAAAATCATGTTATCAAAAACGTAACATTTGTATGTGAAATACATAGGAATAAATCATATTATGGGGTCTATCTATCAAGCTCTGTACGGAGCTTGAGGACCCATTGTTTGTGGCGAGCCTCCAGGCCGCTGCTCCATAACCCTGTCCGCCTGCTCTGATGAGGCGGACAGGAATCGGCGCAATTCAACCCGATCGAGTACGATCTGGTTGATTGACACCCCCTTGCTGGCGGCCGATTGGCCGCGAGTCTGCAGGGGGCGGCGTTGCACCAGCAGCTCTTGTGTGCTGCTGGTGCAATGCTGAATACGGAGAGTGTATTGCTCTCCGCATTCAGCGATGTCTGTCGGACTTGATCCGCACTGTCGGATCAGGTCCGACAGACATTTGTTAAATAGGCCTCTAAATATGCACAGTGTAAAAAAACACTTAGAAACTTTTTTTTGCCTGTTTTTTATCGAAAATTAAAAAGTGGCAACTTTAATCAAAATATTGAAAAGATTAATTACTCTGAAAGGAAAACCTATGCAAATTAAAACAACAGTGATTTTAAGGCACAGACCACTGAAAACAGCATCATTTGATTTGTATTAGGCATAATATTAAAGTTTAAACATACCCCAGGTTCACACTGTGTACTTCAGTCTCCATTGCAAACTTTTACATATCAGAGAGCTCTAATTATTTCTATAGGAGACATCTCACAACTGGTAAGGAAAAGTCCTGTTTTTTTCATAAAATTCCATGAGGGCCGCCCCTGCGAGTGTTAGAATGTAAAATCACTTTAGGCCAGCACATTTTTTAGAATTGGGCCCATAACGAGAACTACATTAAAATTTAAACTAATACAGTGATACAGCATAGTACTATAGTTCTTGTTTACAAGGAAGTATTTTAGAAAATCTGGCATGATTAATGAAGTATGTACTGTGATAATGCTTAAAATGAATTCTTCATAAATGTAGTAATATATTTTATGTTTCTTAATATTTTGGATGCCTTTAGTTACTTTCTGCACAGTGCAAGGAGTCAAATAAGACATAGGGGTCGAACCTTCAGGCTCACCGGAAACAGCAGTTAAGAAACAGCAGTCTTAAGACCGCTGCTCCTTAACTGGATCCACCGCCTCTGAGTGGGTTGATTGACACCCCTTCACCCTTTGCTAGCGGCCAATTGGCCGTGAATCTGCAGGGGCGGCATTGCACAAGCACTTTACTAGAACTGCTTGTGAAATGCTAAATGCCGACAGTGTATGCTGTCGGCATTCAGCGATGCCTGGCGAACATGATACGCTACAGCGTATCATGTCCACCAGACATTGGTAATATGGCCCCATATGCTTAATTATACACTCATGCAATCATGCATTTATCAATAGTATATAGATTACAATATTAATGCAAAACATTTGTAACTTACTAGTGAATTTCAAGGTGTAGTGACATGTTTGAAAACCAGTAACTAGCCTCTCTCAACTCTTTTCCTCCTGCCGAAAGATGGCTAACCTTAGACAGAGAATCAAAACATATATTAGAGAATTTGGCTAATTATTCTTCTTTCTCTTCTTGGAATACGTTATCTGTGATTCTTACATTTAGTTATTGGTGTTGCACAAATTGGGGTTATGATAGCTAGGGTTGTCCTGTATACATTGGGCTGATGTGTTGTAAATATATGTGTATATATACCTGTATATATATTCAACTTATGCCGGCATATATAATTTGATTACTAATTAACTCATTGGAAATGATGGCTGAACCTTTCAGTGTTTTTCTATAGTTGTAATTACTTAATTGCGATGGTTTAGTGGTTTAATCATCCTATTATATAAAAGGCCAAGTGTGTTTGTCCGAAGCTGTCATGTACAGTAGAGACAGCACCAGGACAACCACACCTGGCCTTACCTAACAAGAGAGGGGAAGAGAGCGCAAAAGAAAGGGGGTGAGAGAGCGCAAAAGAGAGGGGGAGAAAGAGAGCTAAAAAGAGAGGGGGAGAGAGCACGCAATAGAGGGGGGGAGAGAGAGGGCAAAAGAGAGAGAGAACGCAAAAGAGAGGGGGGAGAGAGAGAGCGCAAAAGAGAGGGGGAGAGAGAGCAAAAGAGAGGGGGGAGAGAGAGAGCAAAAGAGAGGGTGGAGAGAGAGAGCAAAAGAGAAGGGGGAGAGAGAGAGCAAAAGAGAGGTAGAGCGAGAGAGAGAGCAAAAGAGAGGGAGAGGGAGAGACAGAGCAAAAGAGAGTGGGAGAGAGCACAAAAGAGAGGGGGAGAGAGAGTGAGCAAGGGGTGGGACTGCTGTACTGCAAAAAATGGCCTGTGTGAACAGGCTTTAGGACTAGTAAAGCTATATTTAGTTAGATTAATTAAAAATACATCACATTTAAAACCACATTTTGGTGACCATCACATTTAAAACCACACAAGGATGTCAATCTTACTTAACATGGTTAATGCAATTTTACTGTTAAGAGTTTTAACTTTCTAATATCTTTGCCATTAGCAAAGTGTTTCTTTGTGTTGTCTTTTACAGTAAACCGTATCTCACATATTAGAAATAAATATAAGAGAAAGTTTTCTTAAAGGAACACTGAAGTCAAAATTAAACTTTCATGATTCAAACAAAACATGTAATTTAAAAAAAAACTAAACACTTTTCAGTTCACTTCCGTCATACAAATGTGCATGCAAAGCGTGCGCTAGAGTTCAGAGTATGAGCACCATGTACTTAGCAGCATAAGCGGTTTTGGAGTCCATGCGAGCCTGTTTCCTGCAATGTAAGACGCAGCAGTCTAATGATTCTTACACTCTCTGCAACCTCTGAGGTGGCAAAGAGAAATCACTGGGACTAGCTTGCTCAGGGTGATTGACAGACCAGTTGTGCGAGAGTAGGGGAAAGCATTACACACTTATCTAAGTGTGTAACGATACATACGGTCAGCGGACAAACAGGATGCACTGCCCGTATACAGAGAAGGCATGCAGAATATATCTCAAGTTGAGAAGCTTGTCCGCACACCAGTTAATACATGGAGGCTTATATATGTATATGCATTTTATGTTTGACTGATGGCTGTCACATGGTACAGGGGGGAGTGAAAATTTAAGTAACTTTGTAATTTCTCAGAACAAAATCTATTACTTTTTAAAATTCAAACTGTTACTGCATTGTCTTTTTATCATGGATTTGTTGATTATGCAGTTCTAATGTATTTTTATGATCCTTTAAACATTTTCCTTAGTATGGATATCTATAATTATCACACAATATTCTAAACTATTCTAAACTACATTTTATATTACATAGTAAGTGCATATAACATTATTGTGAGAAATAACACAGAACTGGATATATTTACTGGAGTTAGCTGTAATTAGTAATTTGAATATAGTTAAATAACACTAAAAAGAAAGAAATAACATAGCATAAGTACCAAATAATTATAGGAATATTTTACCTCTTGCTAAGCTTTGTGACTTTGATATGTAGGTATATACATTTATTTTAGTTTATTTATAACTAGTAAAATATCTTGCAGAACTTTCTGTTGAGAACTTAACTATCAATAATGACAAATTAGCCCTCTTATCTTCCTAATTTTAATTCAATAACATTTCTTGACACTGCTATATTTATCATTGGGGACAGAATGTTCTATGATTCTGTATGTAGGTGTTTCAGATGTGGGCTTACATTGCAAGGTACTATTCAGTGGAATATTTCAGCAAGTATCTTTCTTTAAAGGGACATAATACTCATATGCTAAATCACTTGAAACTGATGCAGTATAACTGTAAAAAGCTGACAGGAAAATATCACCTGAGCATCTCTATATAAAAAATGAAGATATTTTACCTCACAATCTCCTTAGCTCAGCAGAGTAAGTTCTGTGTAAAAAGTTATACTTAGCTGCTCCCAGCTGCAGGTAAAAATAAAAAAAAATGAAGAAATGAACAGCAGCCAATCAGCATCAGCAGTGCTGAGGTCATGAACTCTTACTGTGATCTCATGAGATTTGACTTAACTCTCATGAGATTTCATAGTAAGCTTCCTTTACCTGATTGGTGAAATAATATGAGAGTTCACGAGGCTCATCCTTTCAGCTGTCCCAGGACAGACACACTAAAATGCTGCTTAGAAATCCTTTACAATGGGAGGTGGCTACTGAGGAACTTTTGAGGTAAAATATCTTTCTTTTTTACATAGAGATGTTCAGATTTTTTCTAGTCAGCTTTTTACAGCTATGCTGCATCACTTTCAAGTGTTTAAACATTTGGGTATTATGGCCCTTTAACATTAAAAGATGGCTATGAACTAGCATTCTTGTCTTCTACATATGAAAAAAAAAAAATAAACAAACATGCATGCATGTACCCATGACATACCAAAGACTTAGACATATGGATATCAAGATTTCTAAAATATATACAATGGCAACGGAATAAAATGTGGTTTATTTTAATTCATTAGAAGAGCATGACTTTCAAGGGATTATAAATTTGGCAGCTGCCAATAAATAAAAAAAAAAAAAGTTTGCAACGTTTCACATGTAATTCTTTTCAACAACATTTACCATTGAATCACTAGTTTATATCGGAATAATCTATTGTACAAACACATTCAAAGCATTCAACCCTGCCTTTTAGGATCTTTTAGATGAAGTGCTACCTAAACAACACAGACTACCCTGTACGTTGCTTGCCCTTAGGGGTTCTGAGCCCTACAAAAGCACAGGTATCACTGGCTGTGGTGAGGCCACGCTATTACTTCATGCCTTTTGGCAGGGCCTGCAAGGTAGATTGCTGTTGTTAAGGGTACATGAAACACACAGTTTTTTTATTTCTTGATAGTAATAGAGCAAATTATTTTAAATAACTTTCAAATTGTCTTCTATTATATTTGCTTTTTTTTGTTATTCTTCATTGAAGGAGCAGCAGTGCAGTACTGTAAGCTAGTTAAACACAACGGGTAAGCCAATGACAATAGGCATATTTGTGCCACCACCAATTAACAGCTCAATGACAGGAGGCATATTTGTGCAGCCACAAATCTGCAACTAGCTCCCAGTAGTACATGCTGCTCCTGAACCTACCCAGGTATGCTTTTCAACAAAGGATACCAAGATAATGGGGCTGAATTATCAAATGGTGGGCGGACATGATTCGCTGTAGCCGACAGCATACGTGTTGGCATTTAACATTGGACAAGCAGTTCTGGTGAACAGCTTGTGCAATGCCACCCTCTGCAGATTCGTGGCCAATCGGCCGATAGCAGGAAGTGTCAATCAACCTGATAGTATAAGATCGGGTTGATTGCTGTCTCAGAGGCGGCGGACTAGTTAAAGGGACAGTCAGGTCCCAAAAAAACTTTCATAATTTAAATAGGGAATGTAATTTTAAACAACTTTCCAGTTTACTTTTATCACCAATTTTGCTTTGTTCTCTTGGTATTCTTAGTTGAAAGCTAAACCTAGGAGGTTCATATGCAAATTTCTTAGACCTTGAAGACTGCCTCTAATCTGAATGCATTTTGACCACTAGAGGGCATTAGTTAATGTGTTTCATATGGATAACATTGAGCTCATGCATGTGAAGTTACCCTGGAGAGCACTGATTGGCTAAAATGCAAGTCTGTCAAAACAACTGAAACAAGGGGGGGAGTTTGCAGAGGCTTAGATACAAGGTAATCACAGAGGTAAAAAGAATATTTCTATAACAGTGTTGGTTATGCAAAACTGGGGAATGTGTAATAAAGGGATTATCTTTCTTTTTAAACAACAAAAATTCTGGTGTTGACTGACCCTTTAAGGAGCAGCGGTCTTAAAGGGACACTGTACCCAAATTTTTTCTTTTGTGATTCAGATAGAGCATGCAATTTGAAGCAACTTTATAATGTACTCCTATTATCAAATTTTCTTCATTCTCTTGATATGTTTATTTGAAAAGCAAGAATTTAAGTTTAGATGCCGGCCCATTTTTGGTGTACAACCTGGTTTGTCCTTGCTGATTTGGCAGCACCAATAAACAATTGCTGTCCATGGTTCTGAACCACAAATTTGCTGGCTCCTCAGCTTAGATGCCTTCTTTTTCAAATAAAGATATCAAGAGAACGAAGAAAAATTGATAATAGAAGCAAATTAGAAAGTTGCTTAAAATTGTATGCTCTATCTGAATCAAAAAAGAAAAAAATTGGGTACAGTGTCCATTTAAGACCGCTGCTTCTTAAGTGCTGTTTCCAGCGAGCCTGAAGGCTTGCACGGAAACAGGGGGATCAGTAGCCATTTGGCTCTTGTTAAATCGGCCCCAATGAAGAAATTAGAAGATAAAAGTAGTTTGAAACTGTATGCTCTATCTGAATAATAAAAGAAAATTTTGGGTTTCTAAAGCAATTCTAATATTCTAACGCAGCCTAAAAAAAAACTAGTAATATTAATATATGGTAAATTTGTCCACAGAAATTAAAAGGAAACAAAATTTATTTAAAAGGCAATAGGGGAAATACAATAAATGCAGAAGGAAAACTGAGAAGCAAAGAATATTTTATTGAAACAATATGAAATGTGGGACAAAGAAATACTCAGAACAAATAGCACAGAATAGCTCTTAAGTTCTTCAGACCAACGGTTCACTTACGGAACAGCTCCCAGACCTGCTTTACAGTTATAAAAAACTGTACAGATGGAGAAAGCACAGGTCAAAGGGTCCACAGGCTTGGTTGATTGTCTTCCCTTGTGATTACAAAGGTTGTGTTATTCTTGTATTAGAAGCTTTATCAAGCTCTTCTCAGCCTCATTTTTATCAGAAGGAAAACTGTCGTTTATAGAGGACTATAAAAAGTAAAAAGTAATTCTATTACTCTGTTTATAAATGATTATCTAACTATCAGTCAGTTAAAGGGAGCAAATATCCATATTTTAGAACAATACTATGCCCTCTGGTTTCAGTAATGTGACAAATTGCTGAGCTCTATGCCAAATGCAAATAACTGATTAGAATAAATATGATAATTATTAAATACCTCTTAAACTTCTTTTAACAGTAGTGTATACAGTATGATACAATTCATCATGCAGAGGTCTCGGACATTAGCACCTGTGAAATCTGTGGTGTGGTTTCCTCTGAGTGTTGGTGCTGCATGTAGATGTGATGTTCCTGTCCACCCTTGATTTCTGATATAAATGCTTTATTCGAAACCCGAAAATAAGTAATGCATTTATAGTTTAATTACTACCTTGCTATATAAGCTGATTACTAATTTATGTTAATGAAATCAGTTAATAATAAACACTGTACTTATTATACAGCATTTTTGTGTTTCCTTCCCTTTTCTGAACTATTGTGATCTTAGTTTGCATTTGCCCCAGCAAACAATTACCAATTATGAAATAAAATTACAGTAATTTTCATATATAGCCTCCCCCCCTTATTTGAAGGTGCTCAAAAGTAATTGTATTAACTAACATAATCATAAATAAATTCATCATTCCTAATACTTTGTTGAAAATCCTTTGCAGTGAGTGACTGCCTGAAGTCTGGAACCAATAGAAATCACCAAGTTCTGGGTTTCCTGCCTAGTTATGCTTTGCCACGACTTTACTGCAGCTGTCCTAACTTGCTGCTTGTTTTTGGGTCTTTCTGCCTTCAGTTTTATCTTTAGCAAATTAAATGCATGTTCAATTGGGTTAAGGTCATGTGACTGACTCCTTCATTCCAAAATATTACACTTCTTTGCCTTGAAAAGCTCCTTGGTTGCTTTCACGCTATGTTTGGGGTCATTGTCCACCTGCACTGCAGTATTTGGCTGAATCTGAGCACATAGTATAGCCGTATACACTTCAGAATTCATCCTACTGCTTCTGTCAGCAGTCACATTATAAATAAACACTAGTGACCCAGTTCCACTTGAAGCCATGCATGCCCATGGCACAATACTACACTACATGCTGTGAAACATGTTGAGATATTTAAACTGCTTAATTGTTAATGATATAGTGAGGGAACAGACCACACCTGACCCTGAAACAGCAATTTCTTAATATTTATAACATGTCTAGGAATCATCACCATAGCATAAATTACCCCTACGTAACGCTGCACATGTGATTAAGTTTATCATTCTGAGAATTTACTAGGTTTCTGGATATATTCTACACAGGTGTACCTCTGATATATTGCGGGTTCGGTTCCAGAACTCTGCAATAAAGTGAACATAGCAATAAAAAGTCACACTAATTTTTATTGTTTCCCAGTGCATAAAATCTTTTTTGCTGGTGATGTGTATATTCAGGTGTGTATATACAGTATGTGTATTCATGTGTATTTATGTGTTTATATGAGTATGCATGTTGGAAAAATGGCGCAGATAGACTTACTTAACACAGGATTGACGCAAACCTTCAATTTGTAAAGAGAGCAATATCTGTGAAGTGCAATGAAGTGAAGCACAATATAACGAAGTACATCAAATTCAACCCAGCAGTATTTTTGGCATGGTATTTTACCTTTTCTTGCACTTGAGGAGTAATATCCCAATAGTATTTGTGATTCCCAATTGAATTGATGATGCTGACTGCATACTGCATTAAGCAGTAGTTTGCTTCTATAGTAGCCCATCATCTAAAAGCTATTTTACCACAGTTAGTTATCTTAGCTATACAAAAATGTAATCCACAGAAACAGCAGGAACTCCAGTGTCCTACTGAGAGCCAAACAATATTGCATTTGATGGGCAAACATTTCAACATAAAATCTAGCCTCTGTGTTTTATATAATAAAACATTCCTAAAGTATCTTCTGAAAATAATGATCTCAAACACAACATATTTTTCATGAAATTGTAATGTGGTTTTGTTTATTTTGCAATAAATGTGAATCATTTAAAGGGACATGATACTAAAAGAGAATGCTTCAAAATGTATTAGAATGCTGTTCTATTTAAAAACAGTTGTTCTGTGCTGAATAAAACCACCTTTTTTCTGGGTTGTCCCTATAAGCTAATGAGCATTACAGTCCAGGGACCCAGATATATATAGTAATGCAGTTCCTGATAGATTCATATTAAATGACCATCATGCTTTAGTTTCTTGTGCAAATGCTGCTCCTGATGATGTAACAGGGCTTATCATGTTTTGTGCCCTCCTTTGCGGGGGTTAAACACAGAGCATTTCAGTGTTAAAGTCAAATTAGAGAATGTAATTTATTTTTTTAGATTACAAATGGGACGCAAATTAGCGCTCCCGCTCACACATTAACCCCACTAGAGATAGGCATTTTGAATGTGTCGGGATGTGCTCGTTTTACAAGATGAAAGTAAAAAGTCTGTGTGCAAGCGTACCCTAAAGCATGCAAAATAATATTGTGACCACGTAAACTTCTTCAGTATTTTGGGGTCATTTGGGGTAGATTTATAAAATTAACCAGAGATCCAATATCTGGTTAATTTTATAAGCGCTAATTGCTACAGCGAGTTTGCGGTAGCAATAACCAACCACTTGTAATGGCTGGTTAATTATCTTGCTGCGTGATAATTTAGCGCTCCACTTGTAATCTAACCCATAAATATTTAAAGGGATACTGAACCCAAAATTTTTTTTCTTTTGTGATTCAGATAGAGCATGCAATTTTAAGCAACTTTCTAATTTACTCCTATTATCAATTTTTCTTTGTTCTCTTGCTATCTTTATTTGAAAAAGAAAGTCCAGGACCCTGGACAGCACTTGTTTATTGGTGGATGAATGTATCCACCAATCAGCAAGAACAACCCAGGTTGTTCAGAAAAAAATAGGCCGGCATCTAAACTTACATTTTTGCTTTTCAAATAAAAATACCAAGAGAATGAAGAACATTTGATAATAGGAGTAAATTAGAAAGTTGCTTAAGTAATAATAAATTCTGCAGATATTGCTTCTATCACAGTAGTGTTTAAAGCAAATCTTTGATGCTTAACTTCTGTCTTAAAACACAAGAAATAGATTTAGACCAAAGTGATATTTTATTTAACAAAATAAAATAAACAGACCATATTCTGATCACGTACAACAATATTTTTAGATAGCCAATTTTTTAAATTGCATGTTGACTATGCATCGTTGATTATCAAACAGATACATTAAATATGAAGAACTAAGTCTAATAGAAAAAAAAAATCTTACAAACTAGGTAGATGAAAGAAAGTCCGGTATTTCAACAGGCTGCCCAGTAAAATCTATATAAAATACTGGACTCTTAGAGGGCGATTTATCAAGCTAAGGAAGACAGGGGCGCACATATGCACCCCTGTCCGCTGTAGCTCGCCTCTAGTGGGCTGAATTCCCCTGGTGGAATTCAGCATTGCACATGAGCGCTGTTTTGTACTCGCGTGCAATCCCCTCCCCGGCACGCGCACAGCCAAAAGCGGGCAGGAGCTGTCAGTCTCCACAGTCGGAGATTGAATTTTGCCAATTTAGAGGTGGCAAAAGATTAGGATTAGGAATTTACATTGCCCAACAGCACTATTTTGCCCTCGCATGCAATGCTGCCACCTGCCCGCGCACAGCCAATCACACACGGGCAGGTGCTAAGAGGTGGAGAAGAGGTGGAGAAGAGTGTAGGAAGCAGTGGTCTGATCTTGTGAGAACCTGTAGTCATAGTGCAGGAGAAATTTGAAAGATGAGCAATGGGACCACTCTTGTTACTTTGAGGGAACACTATATTTAAATGTATGGAATATAATCTAATATATAGCTATACTATGTAATTGTGTATAGGTGCTGAGTATCAGAGAGAAACAAATACAAGAACAATTCCAGCAAGAGTGCTGGACAGGATACTAACCGGAAAAGCACTCTACCCTCATATGTATGGGCTTAGTGTATATAGGTTTTAAAATATATCAACTTTATTAGTTTTATTTAAAAAGGGTTACACACAATAAAAACTGTTGCAGCAAGTAAAAGTGGTTTTCAAACTAATGTAGTGAAAAGGGTGGATAGTTACAAATTCTTATCCTGAATTGATATCATGTATAGTAACTCCCACCTAAAGAGGATTTGTGGTAAATCTTAATGGTAAAGGTATGTTTGTAATCTGCTGTGGGCTAACATCCCTGCAAAATGGAGCCAAACCTATTAGGGGCCACTATTCAGTCGAAGTGTGTACTCATACATTGTATACCTCACTGAGTATTATATGGATACTAAAATAAATTGTACCCATATGTACTCTGTGATAGAGTATTGCAACAGTAGAAGTAAGGCTAGGTATTGATACCTTGTAAGTAACATGTAGTTTGCACTTATATATACAAATTACTTATTAGTGTGCCCGTGGGTCACAATTAGAATATTGTTTGCTCCACAGATTAGATTAGAGGAATATCTCCGCCGTCATTTTTACAGCCCAATATCTAAAATGGAGCGTATGTATATAAATGAAACCAGTGTAATACTTAGCGAGGAGGATTATACAGATTACTTGTTAGTGTGCCCATGGGTCACAGTTAGAATATTCATTGCTCAACAGATTAGAGGTATATCTCCACCATCATATGTACAACCCAATATCTAAAATGGAGCATATGTATATAAATGAAACCACACGAGTTACAGTGTATTCAAACGTTAAGTTACAGTGTAACCGACTTGCAACTAACTATGTATCGGTTGCTACTGATTAATTAAAAAGTTACATATCGTATACTTTTATTGTAAGATTTTCAGCAACCTACAAAGGAGTGTAATACTAGGCGAGGAGGCTTAACACTAACGCTCGCCACCAGGCAGGTATGTGCAGGATATGCAGTTTATTTATTACAGCAGTAGCCTAAATCAGCTGGTTTTAGAAACGCCCGAACAGCAAGACTCCTATAGAGAGGCCTCTCACCCCACTATGAATTGTATATGCTTAGTATTGCACGTACAAATAAATAAGGAATGTCTATATGTCCTAAGGTCACACTTAGATTGTGCAGTGTTCCACAAGTTAAGAAATACAGAGGCCACTATAAATTGAGCTCAATGTTTAACCTGTATATACGTAAATGAAACTTGTTTATATGGATTGTACTCACGGTACTGCCGTGTTTACCACAGGTTTGTCAAGTGTTGCCACTAAAAATAGTTATTGTTAGTTGTTAAATATCATATCATATGCTTGTAGTTTGTACTGTGGGCAACCACCACAAGAGGTTAGTAAAAGAAATATGAGTAGCACAAAGCTTGCCCTATGGCAGTAATAATTTGTGCTGAAATTACAGGTATGTGCTACATAAGTACCTTAAATTAACTAGTATCGGATAAGCCTGAACAACAGATCTCCTAAGGAGATACCACTTTCCCCATAGTTGATTAATACATAAGAAATACCACTTAGACTAGTGCAAAATTAAAACTACAGGACACCCAACAATCCTTTCATTCCTCCCTTAACATGTTTCACCTACTGGCTTTGTCAAAAGTGGAGGCACCGCCCAGAATGGAGCCTTTTATTTGCTTCCTATTAGACATCATTCCCATTTCTTATGATGTCATGAATGGCTAATCAAATATACATGGAAAAAAAGGACCTTTATCTTAAAATGAATAATGTATTTTACTAACTGATTTACTCCCTTATGTATTGACAAAGGCAGGACCAAATAATATATTTGACCATACCGTTATCCACAAAAGGGATCATCATTACTAATACACAGTATTTTACTTCTCAAGTGGGCATCAGATTGTAATAATACTCTATCATACCAGTACTGTAATGGTTTATCTGTATAGGAAGAATTTATAACAGAGAGGTTTATATACATAACCTCAGACCCATGTCAAATTAAGTTACCAAATCTAGCAAGGAAAAAAAAACTAATATTAAAAAGGTTTGTATCTGGTGACATTATTTCAGTGCTAAGTGTTGAACTTTAAGTGTGATTTGGACAGTTGTGATTATACTGTCAATTACATTAATTCTCCTACTTTTCTAAGTAGTTTTTCATTATTGTGACGTGTGATGCCAGTGAAATCTAATACAAATGGTTTTTCATTTTAATTCAATAGAGTGTCTAGTGGGCTAATGACACTCTTTTCCATAATATTAATATACTGTACATGGGTCCCCGGTATGTTAAAGGGAACTTCTTAATGTAAAAAAGTAAAATAATTATTGTATTCATTTAAACCATTTAGTTGTACTGTATTTAAGAGGTAAATCCAGCGTGTTTCTACTTTTAAAAGGGTACGTTCCATATCTCCACTTCGAACACCTAGGCCTAGATTTAGAGTTCGGCGGTAGCCGTCAAAACCAGCGTTAGAGGCTCCTAACGCTGGTTTTGGGCGCCCGCTGGTATTTGGAGTCAGTGATTAAAGGGTCTAACGCTCACTTTTCAGCCGCGACTTTTCCATACCGCAGATCCCCCTACGCCATTTGCGTAGCCTATCTTTTCAATGGGATCTTTCTAACGCTGGTATTTAGAGTCGTTTCTGCAGTGAGCGTTAGAGCTCTAACGACAAGATTCCAGCCGCCTGAAAATAGCAGGAGTTAAGAGCTTTCTGGCTAACGCCGGTTTATAAAGCTCTTAACTACTGTACCCTAAAGTACACTAACACCCATAAACTACCTATGTACCCCTAAACCGAGGTCCCCCCACATCGCCGCCACTCGATTAAAATTTTTAACCCCTAATCTGCCGACCGCCACCTACGTTATACTTATGTACCCCTAATCTGCTGCCCCTAACACCGCCGACCCCTGTATTATATCTATTAACCCCTAACTTGCCCCCCACAACGTCGCCGCAAGCTACTTAAAATAATTAACCCCTAATCTTCCGACCGCAAATCGCCGCCACCTACGTTATCCCTATGTACCCCTAATCTGCTACCCCTAACATCGCCGACCCCTATGTTATATTTATTAACCCCTAATCTGCCCCCCACAACGTCGCCGACACCTACCTACACTTATTAACCCCTAATCTGCCGAGCGGACCTGAGCGCTACTATAATAAAGTTATTAACCCCTAATCCGCCTCACTAACCCTATCATAAATAGTATTAACCCCTAATCTGCCCTCCCTAACATCGCCGACACCTACCTTCAATTATTAACCCCTAATCTGCCGACCGGAGCTCACCGCTATTCTAATAAATGTATTAACCCCTAAAGCTAAGTCTAACCCTAACACTAACACCCCCCTAAGTTAAATATAATTTTTATCTAACGAAATAAATTAACTCTTATTAAATAAATAATTCCTATTTAAAGCTAAATACTTACCTGTAAAATACATCCTAATATAGCTACAATATAAATTATAATTATATTATAGCTATTTTAGGATTAATATTTATTTTACAGGCAACTTTGTAATTATTTTAACCAGGTACAATAGCTATTAAATAGTTAAGAACTATTTAATAGTTACCTAGTTAAAATAATTACAAATTTACCTGTAAAATAAATCCTAACCTAAGATATAATTAAACCTAACACTACCCTATCAATAAAATAATTAAATAAACTACCTACAATTACCTACAATTAACCTAACACTACACTATCAATAAATTAATTAAACACAATTGCTACAAATAAATAACATTAAATAAACTATCTAAAGTACAAAAAATAAAAAAGAACTAAGTTACAGAAAATAATAAAATATTTACAAACATAAGAAAAATATTACAACAATTTTAAACTAATTACACCTACTCTAAGCCCCCTAATAAAATAACAAAGCCCCCCAAAATAAAAAATTCCCTACCCTATTCTAAAATACAAATATTACAAGCTCTTTTACCTTACCAGCCCTGAACAGGGCCCTTTGCGGGGCATGCCCCAAGAATTTCAGCTCTTTTGCCTGTAAAAAAAAACATACTATACCCCCCCCCCAACATTACAACCCACCACCCACATACCCCTAATCTAACCCAAACCCCCCTTAAATAAACCTAACACTACCCCCCTGATGATCTTCCTACCTTGTCTTCACCATGCCAGGTTCACCGATCCGTCCTGGCTCCAAGATCTTCATCCAACCCAAGCGGGGGCTAGACATCCACTGAAGAAGTCCAGAAGAGGGTCCAAAGTCTTCCTCCTATCCGGCAAGAAGAGGACATCCGGACCGGCAAACATCTTCTCCAAGCGGCATCTTCTATCTTCTTCCATCCGATGACGACCGGCTCCATCTTGAAGACCTCCAGCGCGGATCCATCCTCTTCTTCCGACGACTAGACGACGAATGACGGTTCCTTTAAGGGACGTCATCCAAGATGGCGTCCCTCGAATTCCGATTGGCTGATAGGATTCTATCAGCCAATCGGAATTAAGGTAGGAATTTTCTGATTGGCTGATGGAATCAGCCAATCAGAATATAGTTCAATCCGATTGGCTGATCCAATCAGCCAATCAGATTGAGCTCGCATTCTATTGGCTGATCGGAACAGCCAATAGAATGCGAGCTCAATCTGATTGGCTGATTGGATCAGCCAATCGGATTGAACTATATTCTGATTGGCTGATTCCATCAGCCAATCAGAAAATTCCTACCTTAATTCCGATTGGCTGATAGAATCCTATCAGCCAATCGGAATTCGAGGGACGCCATCTTGGATGACGTCCCTTAAAGGAACCGTCATTCGTCGTCTAGTCGTCGGAAGAAGAGGATGGATCCGCGCTGGAGGTCTTCAAGATGGAGCCGGTCGTCATCGGATGGAAGAAGATAGAAGATGCCGCTTGGAGAAGATGTTTGCCGGTCCGGATGTCCTCTTCTTGCCGGATAGGAGGAAGACTTTGGACCCTCTTCTGGACTTCTTCAGTGGATGTCTAGCCCCCGCTTGGGTTGGATGAAGATCTTGGAGCCAGGACGGATCGGTGAACCTGGCATGGTGAAGACAAGGTAGGAAGATCATCAGGGGGGTAGTGTTAGGTTTATTTAAGGGGGGTTTGGGTTAGATTAGGGGTATGTGGGTGGTGGGTTGTAATGTTGGGGGGGGGGTATAGTATGTTTTTTTTTACAGGCAAAAGAGCTGAAATTCTTGGGGCATGCCCCGCAAAGGGCCCTGTTCAGGGCTGGTAAGGTAAAAGAGCTTGTAATATTTGTATTTTAGAATAGGGTAGGGAATTTTTTATTTTGGGGGGCTTTGTTATTTTATTAGGGGGCTTAGAGTAGGTGTAATTAGTTTAAAATTGTTGTAATATTTTTCTTATGTTTGTAAATATTTTATTATTTTCTGTAACTTAGTTCTTTTTTATTTTTTGTACTTTAGATAGTTTATTTAATGTTATTTATTTGTAGCAATTGTGTTTAATTAATTTATTGATAGTGTAGTGTTAGGTTAATTGTAGGTAATTGTAGGTAGTTTATTTAATTATTTTATTGATAGGGTAGTGTTAGGTTTAATTATATCTTAGGTTAGGATTTATTTTACAGGTAAATTTGTAATTATTTTAACTAGGTAACTATTAAATAGTTCTTAACTATTTAATAGCTATTGTACCTGGTTAAAATAATTACAAAGTTGCCTGTAAAATAAATATTAATCCTAAAATAGCTATAATATAATTATAATTTATATTGTAGCTATATTAGGATTTATTTTACAGGTAAGTATTTAGCTTTAAATAGGAATTATTTATTTAATAAGAGTTAATTTATTTCGTTAGATAAAAATTATATTTAACTTAGGGGGGTGTTAGTGTTAGGGTTAGACTTAGCTTTAGGGGTTAATACATTTATTAGAATAGCGGTGAGCTCCGGTCGGCAGATTAGGGGTTAATAATTGAAGGTAGGTGTCGGCGATGTTAGGGAGGGCAGATTAGGGGTTAATACTATTTATGATAGGGTTAGTGAGGCGGATTAGGGGTTAATAACTTTATTATAGTAGCGCTCAGGTCCGCTCGGCAGATTAGGGGTTAATAAGTGTAGGTAGGTGTCGGCGACGTTGTGGGGGGCAGATTAGGGGTTAATAAATATAACATAGGGGTCGGCGATGTTAGGGCAGCAGATTAGGGGTACATAGGGATAACGTAGGTGGCGGCGGTTTACGGAGCGGCAGATTAGGGGTTAAAAGTGTAATGCAGGGGTCAGCGATAGCGGGGGCGGCAGATTAGGGGTTAATAAGTGTAAGGTTAGGGGTGTTTAGACTCGGGGTACATGTTAGGGTGTTAGGTGCAGACTTAGGAGGTGTTTCCCCATAGGAAACAATGGGGCTGCGTTAGGAGCTGAACGCTGCTTTTTTGCAGGTGTTAGGTTTTTTTTCAGCTCAAACAGCCCCATTGTTTCCTATGGGAGAATCGTGCACGAGCACGTTTTTGATGCCGGCCGCGTCCGTAAGCAACTCTGGTATCGAGAGTTGCATTTGCGGTAAAAATGCTCTACGCTCCTTTTTTGGAGCCTAACGCAGCATTTGTTTGAACTCTCGATACCAGAGTTAAATTTATGGTGCGGCCAGAAAAAAACCCGCGGAGCGTTAACAGCCCTTTTACCGCCGAACTCTAAATCTAGGCCCTAGTGAGATTTTTTGTATCCCAAAGCATTTCAGATCTGACTTTTTGCATTCAAGAACATGTAAAAAGTGGTTTGCCACACTTGTCAATTTTTTGCCATTTTCAAGATCTTTTTTGGAGGATTTGACATTTTTCAAATGTTCCAATATTCTAACTTTGAACTTTCTTGAGGTCATCCCTACATAGATCAAATTGCATTTGCAAGTAATGCCATAGATGACTTCTTCCATGTTACAGTCTATGTAATATTGGATGTGATAAGTTTTTCCAAATCTGTCAGTAATGGATTTTATTTTTTCCACATTTTGACACATGAAACAGGAGTGACAGATACAATTGCCTGATGTCAATTTACCCTTGCCTTTCTTACTGTCAAAATGACTTTGACTCACCATCTCCTTCTAATTCTTGGTCCTTCTATATCCCACTTGGATGTTCTCTGTACTTAGTATCTCTGCTAGTATTGGGTTTGCCTTGAGGATATCCAGATGTTTATTCATAATCTTTACCACTGTGTCAGATTGAGCATTATAAGACATTATCAGTCTAGTCTTGTCATCTCTTGCTTTAGCTTTGGGGGTAAGGAAGTCTTTCCTATTAGTATGTAATACCCTACTTCAGGCTATTTTTAAGGACCACTTGCTATAGCCTCTGGATAACATTCTGACTTCCAGTTCTTTCACTCTAATTTTGAATGTTTCCAGATTGGTACTGTTCCTCCTGATTCTTAGAGACTCTCTGGTGGGGAGTGCCTTCACTGTGTGAGGTGAGTGAGCACTTGAGTGGTGCAGAATCATATTCGTAGCTGTATCTTTCCTCTATAGGTCTGTATGAATCTCCTCATTGGGTTGTTTGATTATTTTCAAATCCAAAAATGTAACCTCATTACTGTCGATCTGCCATGTGAGTTTAATGTTCAGATTGTTCAATAATTCTTCCAGTATGGTTTGGGGTCCCTCCCACATAAAGAAAATGTCATCTATATACCTGAGCCAGATGGGAATGTAGTCAGTATATTTGGATTTTTCATCTATAAATAATACATGTTGTTCCCACCAGCCCAGGAACAAATTCGCATATGTGGGGGTGCATGCTGTACCCATTGCGTACCCCTGATCTGAAGGTAGAATTGTTTATCAAACACAAAGAAGTTGTGCTTGAGCACAAAATCCAGAAGTTTAAGAATAAATCTGTCATGAAGAAAGCCTTCTTCTGAAAATGTGGATAAAAAATGTTCAACGGCTTTAATTCCAAGATCATGACCAATGCTAGTATATAATGCTTCCACATCTGTGGTTACCAAGAAGGTCGAGATATTAGCTGTAATATTTTCAAGGAACTGAAGTAACTCCATGGTATCCCTGACGTAGGAAGGTAAAGTATGTACTTATTCTCTTAATCGAAAATCCACAAACTGGCTGGATGGTGTGTTAAACACCTCATTGAGGTTTTCTAACCTCTTTTGTCGTCTGTTTAGTTGGTCGGTTTCATATAGATTAGCCATGATTTAATTGAAAAAGAGTGTGCTCTATTGAGAATTCTGGGTTACCAGGTATACAAAGGCAAACTTTGAGAGATGAGTAATGGCACCACTCTTGTTACTTTGAGGGAACACTATATTTAAATGTATGGAATATAATCTAATATATAGTTATACTATGTAATTGTGTATAGGTGCTGAGTATCAGAGATAAACATATACAAGAACAATTCCAGCAAGACAGCTGGACAGGATACTAACGGGAAAAGCACTCTACCCGCATACGTATGGGCTTAGTGTATATAGGTTTTAAAATATATCAACTTTATTAGTTTTATTTAAAAAGGGTTACACACAATAAAAACAGTTGCAACAAGTAAAAGTGGTTTTCAAACTAATGTAGTGAAAAGGGTGTATCGTTACAAATTAAAAGGAAAAATCATTTTTATTAGATTTCACTGGCATCACACGTCACAATAATGAAAAACTACTTAGAAAAGTACACAAATTAATGTAATGGACAGTATAATCACAACTGTCCAAATCATAATATAATTTAGGCATTTAAAACACCACACTTTGTAAGTTTATTTAACTAATATACTGTCATTTTAAGTTCACAACAGTAAGCACACCACACTGCATTTTAATCAATTTTATTTAAAAGAATGCAACAAAATGTATGCTTTATTTTGCACAATAGTGAATTGTTCACATTAGAACACAAATGTTCAACACTTAAAGTTCAACACCAGACACAAACCTTTTTAATATTAGTTTTGCTTTTCCTTGCTAGATTTGGTAACTTAATTTGACATGGGTCTGAGGTTATGTATATAAACCTCTCTGTCATAAATTCTTCCTATACAGATAAACTATTACAGTACTGGTATGATAGAGTATTATTACAATCTGATGCCCACTTGAGAAGTAAAATACTGTGTATATATTAGTAGTAATGATGATCCCTTCTGTGGATAACGGTATGGTCAAATACACTATTTGGGCCTGTCTTTTTCTATACATAAGGGAGTAAATCAGTTAGTAAAATACATTATTCACTTTAGGATAAGGGTCCTTTTTTTTTCATGTATATTTGATTAGCCATTCATGACATCATAAGAAATGGGCGTGATGTCTAATAGGAAGCAAATAAAAGGCTGCATTCTGGGCGGCACCTCCACTTTTCACAAAGCCAGTAGGTGAAACATGTTAAGGGAGGAATGACAGGATTGTTGGGTGTCCTGTAGTTTTAATTTTGCACTAGTCTAAGTGGTATTTATTATGTATTAATCAACTATGGGGAAAGTGGTATCTGCTTAGGAGATCTGTTGTTCGGGCTTATCCGATACTAGTTAATTGAAGGTACTTATGTAGCACATACCTGTAATTTCAGCACAAATTATTACTGCCCTAGGGCAAGCTTTGTGCTACTCATATTTCTTTTACTAACCTCTTGTGGTGGTTGTCCACAGTACAAACTACAAGCATAAGATATAATATTTAACAACTAACAATAAGTATTTTTAGTGGCAACACTTGACAAACCTGGGGTAAACTGTACTGTATAGTGCTTAGACACACGGCAGTGCCGTGAGTACAATCCATATAAACAAGTTTAATTTACGTATATGCAGGCTAAACGTTGAGCTCAATTTATAATGGCCTCTGTATTCCTTAACTTGTGGAACATTGCACAATCTAAGTGTGACCTTAGGGCATATAGACATTCCTTCCTTATTTATTTGTATGTTCAATACTAAGTGTATACAATTCATAGTCGGGTGAGAGGCCTCTCTATAGGAGTCTTGCTGTTCGAGCATTTCTAAAACCAGCTGAGGTAGGCTACTGCTGTAATAAATAAATCACATATCCTGCACATACCTGCCTGGTGGCAAGCTTTAGTGTTAAGCCTCCTTACCTAGTATTACACTCCTTTGTAGGTTGCTGAAAATCTTACAATAAAAGTATACGATATGTAACTTTTTAATTAATCAATAGCAACCAATACATAGTTAGTTGCGAGTCGTTGGTTACACTGTAACTTAACGTTTGAATACACAGTAACTCCTGTGGTTTCATTTATATACATACGCTCCGCCAGGAATCAGATTGAGATGAGAAGTGCAAAAATAATCACACCTTTATTAATCACAAAAAAAAAGTCCACAAGTCAAATAACAAGCCAGGAGTCAAAGCCAGAGCTGGAAGTCAGACGAGCCGAGTCAGGAGCCAAAGTGAATAGTCAGAAGAGCTGAGTCAGGAGCCAAAGCGAGTAGTCAGACGAGCTGGAATCAGGAACAAGGAGAACAGCAGAGTCAGGAACAAGCCAGGGATCAGGAACCAGGAGGGACGTCAGACAGCCAGGAAATACACAGGAACTGGATCTCACAAACAAGTCTGAGACAACACAAGGGCAAAGCATACTGAACAGAGGCCCTTGAAATAATAAGGGATGACATCACAATTCTGAGACTGCAACCTGTCTCACACGGATGATGTACACCAGTCTGACCATAAGAGGGCGTGCAGGAAATGAGCAGCATCACACACTCTGCACCAGACTCAGCAAGAGAGGTGAGTAAAATGGCTGCCAGCAGCACATGGCAAACAAAGCAGGGGAAAAACCCTGACAATTGGGCTGTACAAATGATGGTGGAGATATACCTCTAATCTGTGGAGCAATGAATATTCTAACTGTGACCCATGGGCACACTAACAAGTAATCTGTATAAGCCTCCTCGCTAAGTATTACACTGGTTTCATTTATATGCATACGCTCCATTTTAGATATTGGGCTGTACATATGACTATGGAGATATACCTCTAATCTAATCTGTGGATCAATGAATACCCATGGGCACACTAGCAAGTAATCTGTATAAGCCTTCCCACTAAGTATTACACTCCTTTGGAGGTTGCTGAAAATCTTATAACAAAAGTATACGATTTGTAACTTTATAATTAATCAATAGCAACCGATACAAAGTTAGTGGCGAGTCGTTGGTTACACCGTAACTTAGCGTTTGAATACACGGTAACTCCTGTTATTTCAGTTATATACACACTGATAAAGCCCGGCGAACACCGGGGGAAACGCGTTGGGGTTCACATCCGTCAGGAGCACCAAAAAACAGGACTGTAATACTGAGGGCGGGCTGTCCGGAAAACCCTGCCGCAAGTCTACACTTGCCATTTCAAACTTCCAGTTACCAGTCACCTGTGGTCTGTGAGTGCTGTGCACGGAAACAAAGTGTTTTATCCTTGTGAATAAATAAAGGCATTTTTTTATCATACATCTGGTGAGTAGATTTATCACTTATTTGCGCTAATTTGTGTTATAATTGCACTTTAATCCTCTCTCTTTTGCGCTTTTGTTTTTCTGTCTATCTACTTTGGATCCTGGATCCCACAATCCCTTGAGAAAGAGGGGATTTAAAGGAGCAGCAGAGAGGGAGCAAAAAGGAAAAAGGATCCGCTTGGAAGCTATTAACAGGATTGAAAACGATTCCATCAAAAAAAGAAGCAGAATAAAATCACTCAATTTTGTGAGACAAAAGGTATTGTCTGGCTATTGGAACTTTTTACAAGGAAGACTAATTTTGCAGAACTTATGAAAGCAAATTTTGCAGAACTTATGAAAGTTGCTTCTCAATAGCCGTATGAGACAATCTGATTCAGTATTTCAGTACTTAGGTGTAATTTTTATGATTCAGTATTTCAGCACATAGTTGTATTTTAATAATTAATATTTTTCATTCTTTGAGGCTTAATATCTATACCTAGCGCTGAGTAGTGTTCTGGTGTCGCTTTTATATACACACACTCCATTTTAGATATTGGGCTGTACAAATGACGGCGAAGATATACCTCTAATCTGTGGAGCAACCAATATTCTAATTGTGACCCACGGGCACACTAACAAGTAATTTGTATATATAAGTGCAAACTACACACAACTTACAAGGTATCAATACCTAGCCATACTACTATTGTGGCAATACTCTATCACAGAGTACATATGGGTACAATTTATTTTAGTATCCATATAATACTCAGTGAGGTATACAATATATGAGTACACACTTCGACTGAATAGACGCCCCTAATAGGTTTGGCCACCTTTTGCAGGGATGTTAGCCCACAGCATATTACAAACATACCTTTCCCATTAAGATTTACCACAAATCCTCTTTAGGTGGGAGTTACTATCTTTGATATCAATTCAGGATAAGAATTTGTAACTATCCACCCTTTTCACTAGATTAGTTTGAAAACCACTTTTACTTGCTGCAACTGTTTTTATTGTGTGTAACCTTTTTTTAAATAAAACTAATAAAGTTGATATATTTTAAAACCTATATACACTAAGCCCATACGTATGAGGGTAGAGTGCTTTTCCGGTTAGTATCCTGTCCAGAACTCTTGCTGGAATTTTTCTTGTATAGTGCAGGAGAAGGCTTTATAAATCGAACCCTAGTTCTTTCTGGTATTTCATATTAACTATCGGCTAGATTTTTGTTTAGAGTTTTGCATTAGAAGGGGTGCGTTAGCTACGCGTGTATTTTTTCCCCCGCACCTTTTAAAAACCGCTGGTATTTAGAGTTCACAGAAGGGCTGCGTTAGGCTCCAAAAAGGGAGCGTAGAGCATAATATACCGCCACTGCAACTCTCAATACCAGCTGTGCTTATGGACGCGGCCAGCTTCAAAAACGTGCTCGTGCACGATTCCCCCATAGGAAACAATGGGGCAGTTTGAGCTGAAAAAAAACCTAACACCTGCAAAAAAGCAGCGTTAAGCTCCTAACGCAGCCCCATTGTTTCCTATGGGGAAACACTTCCTAAGTCTGCACCTAACACCCTAACATGAACCCCGAGTCTAAACACCCCTAACCTTACACTTATTAACCCCTAATCTGCTGCCCCCCACATCGCTGACACCTGCATTACACTTTTAACCCCTAATCTGCCGCTCCGTACACCGCCGCAACCTACGTTATCCCTATGTACCCCTAATCTGCTGCCCCTAACACAGCCGACCCCTATATTATAATTATTAACCCCTAATCTGCCCCCCCAATGTCGCCGCCACCTACCTACAATTATTAACCCCTAATCTGCCGACCAGACCTCACTGCTACTATAATAAAGTTATTAACCCCTAATCCGCCTCACTCCCGCCTCAAAAACCCTATAATAAATAGTATTAACCCCTAATCTGCCCTCCCTAACATCGCCGACACCTAACTTCAATTATTAACCCCTAATCTGCCGACCGGACCTCACCGCTACTCTAATAAATTAGGGGATTAACCCCTAAAGCTAAATCTAACCCTAACACTAACACCCCCCTAAGTTAAATATAATTTTTATCTAACGAAATAAATTAACTCTTATTAAATAAATTAATCCTATTTAAATCTAAATACTTACCTGTAAAATAAACCCTAATATAGCTACAATATAATGAATAATTATATTGTAGCTATTTTAGGATTAATATTTATTTTACAGGCAACTTTGTATTTATTTTAACTAGGTACAATAGCTATTAAATAGTTAATAACTATTTAATAGCTACCTAGTTAAAATAATTACAAAATTACCTGTAAAATAAATCCTAACCTAAGTTACAATTAAACCTAACACTACACTATCAATAAATTAATTACATAAAATACCTACAATTATCTACAATTAAACCTAACACTACACTGTCAATAAATTAATTAAATAAAATACCTACAAATAAATACAATTAAATTAGCTAACTAAAGTACAAAAAATAAAAAAAGAACTAAGTTACAAAAAATAAAAAAATAATTTACAAACATTATAAAAATATTACAACAATTTTAAGCTAATTACACCTACTCTAAGGCCCCTAATAAAATAACAAAGCCCCCCAAAATAAAAAAATGCCCTACGCTATTCTAAGGCTCTTTTGCCTTACCAGCCCTTAAAAGGGCCTTTTGCGGGGCATGCCCCAAAGAAAACAGCTCTTTTGCCTGTAAAAAAAAACATGCAATACCCCCCCAACATTACAACCCACCACCCACATACCCCAAATCTAACCCAAACCCCCCTTAAATAAACCTAACACTAAGCCCCTGAAGATCTTCCTACCTTGTCTTCACCACGCCGGGTATCACCGATCCGTCCAGAGGAGGCTCCGAAGTCTTCATCCAAGCCCAAGCGGGGGCTGAAGATATCCATCATCGGGCTGAAGAGGTCCATCATCCGGCTGAACTCTTGATCCAAGCGCGGGCTGAAGAGGTCCATCATCCGGCTGAAGTCTTGATCCAAGCGCGGGCTGAAGAGGTACATCATCCGGCTGAAGTCTTCTATCAAGCGGCATCTTAAATCTTCTTTCTTCCGGATCCATCTTCATCCCGCCGACACGGAACATCCATCCTGGCCGACGACTTCCCGACAAATGACGGTTCCTTTAAGGGATGTCATCCAAGATGGCGTCCCTCGAATTCCAATTGGCTGATAGGATTCTATCAGCCAATCGGAATTAAGGTAGGAAAATTCTGATTGGCTGATGGAATCAGCCAATCAGATTCAAAGCTCAATCTGATTGGCTGATTGGATGAGCCAATCGGATTGAACTTGAATCTGATTGGCTGATTCCATCAGCCAATCAGAATTTTCCTACCTTAATTCCGATTGGCTGATAGAATCCTATCAGCCAATCGGAATTCGAGGGACGCCATCTTGGATGACATCCCTTAAAGGAACCGTCATTCATCGGGAAGTCGTCGGCCAGAATGGATGTTCTGCGTCGGCGGGATGAAGATGGATCCGGAAGAAAGAAGATTGAAGATGCCGCTTGATAGAAGACTTCAGCCGGATGATGGACCTCTTCAGCCCGCGCTTGGATCAAGACTTCAGCCGGATGATGGACCTCTTCAGCCCGCGCTTGGATCAAGACTTCAGCCGGATGATGGACCTCTTCAGCCTGATGATGGACATCTTCAGCCCCCGCTTGGGCTTGGATGAAGACTTCGGAGCCTCCTCTGGACGGATCGGTGATACCCGGTGTGGTGAAGACATGGTAGGAAGATCTTTAGGGGCTTAGTGTTAGGTTTATTTAAGGGGGGTTTGGGTTAGATTAGGGGTATGTGGGTGGTGGGTTGTAATGTTGGGGGGGGGGGGTATTTTATTTTATTTTTTTACAGGCAAAAGAGCTGTTTTCTTTGGGGCATGCCCCGCAAAAGGCCCTTTTAAGGGCTGGTAAGGCAAAAGAGCTGTTTACTTTTTATTTTAGAATAGGGTAGGGCATTTTTTTATTTTCGGGGGCTTTGTTATTTTATTAGGGGGCTTAGAGTAGGTGTAATTAGCTTAAAATTGTTGTAATATTTTTATAATGTTTGTAAATTATTTTTTTATTTTTTGTAACTTAGTTCTTTTTTTATTTTTTGTACTTTAGTTAGTTTATTTAATTGTATTTATTTGTAGGTATTTTATGTAATTAATTTATTGACAGTGTAGTGTTAGGTTTAATTGTAGATAATTGTAGGTATTTTATTTAATTAATTTATTGATAGTGTAGTGTTAGGTTTAATTGTAACTTAGGTTAGGATTTATTTTACAGGTAATTTTGTAATTATTTTAACTAGGTAGCTATTAAATAGTTATTAACTATTTAATAGCTATTGTACCTAGTTAAAATAAATACAAAGTTGCCTGTAAAATAAATATTAATCCTAAAATAGCTACAATATAATTATTCATTATATTGTAGCTATATTAGGGTTTATTTTACAGGTAAGTATTTAGCTTTAAATAGGATTAATTTATTCAAATAAGAGTTAATTTATTTCGTTAGATAAAAATTATATTTAACTTAGGGGGGTGTTAGTGTTAGGGTTAGACTTAGCTTTAGGGGTTAATCCATTTATTAGAGTAGCGGCGAGGTCCGGTCGGCAGATTAGGGGTTAATAATTGAAGTTAGGTGTCGGTGATGTTAGGGAGGGCAGATTAGGGGTTAATACTATTTATTATAGGGTTTTTGAGTCGGGAGTCTGGTCGGAAGATTAGGGGTTAATAATTGTAGGTAAGGTAGCGGCGACATTGGGGGGGCAGATTAGGGGTTAATAAATATTATGTAGGGGTCGGCGGTGTTAGGGGCAGCAGATTAGGGGTACATAGGGATAACGTAGGTTGCGGCGGTGTGCGGTCGGCAGATTAGGGGTTAAAATTTTTTATTAGAGTGGTGGCGATGTGGGGGGCCTCGGTTTAGGGGTACATAGGTAGTTTATGGGTGTTAGTGTACTTTAGAGCACAGTAGTTAAGAGCTTTATGAACCGACGTTAGCCCAAAAAATATAATTTATGCTAACCTGATAAATGTATTTCTCTTGTGGTGTATCCAGTCCACGGATCATCCATTACTTGTGGGATATTCTCCTTCCCAACAGGAAGTTGCAAGAGGATCACCCACAGCAGAGCTGCTATATAGCTCCTCCCCTAACTGCCATATCCAGTCATTCGACCGAAACTAGCCGAGAAAGGAGAAACCATAGGGTGCAGTGGTGACTGTAGTTTAAAATTTAGACCTGCCTTAAAAGGACAGTGCGGGCCGTGGACTGGATACACCACAAGAGAAATAAATTTATCAGGTAAGCATAAATTATGTTTTCTCTTGTTAGGTGTATCCAGTCCACGGATCATCCATTACTTGTGGGATACCAATACCAAAGCTAAAGTACACGGATGAAGGGAGGGACAAGGCAGGTACTTAAATGGAAGGGACCACTGCCTGTAGAACCTTTCTCCCAAAAATAGCCTCTGAAGAAGCAAAAGTATCAAATTTGTAAAATTTTGAAAAAGTATGAAGCGAAGACCAAGTCGCCGCTTTGCAAATCTGTTCAACAGAAGCCTCATTTTTAAAGGCCCAGGTGGAAGCCACAGCTCTAGTAGAATGAGCTGTAATCCTTTCAGGGGGCTGCTGTCCAGCAGTCTCATAGGCTAAGCGTATTACGCTCCAAAGCCAAAAAGAAAGAGAGGTTGCCGAAGCCTTTTGACCTTTCCTCTGTCCAGAGTAAACAACAAACAGGAAGATGTTTGACGAAAATCTTTAGTCGCTTGTAAGTAAAACTTTAAAGCACGGACTACATCCAAATTATGTAAAAGACGTTCCTTCTTTGAAGAAGGATTAGGACACAATGATGGAACAACAATCTCTTGATTGATATTCTTGTTGGAAACTACCTTAGGTAAAAACCCAGGTTTTGTACGCAGAACTACTTTATCTGTATGGAAAATCAGATAAGGAGAATCACATTGTAAAGCTGATAACTCAGAGACTCTACGAGCCAAGGAAATAGCCATCAAAAACAGAACTTTCCAAGATAAAATCAATGGAATGAAGGGGTTCAAACGGAACTCCTTGAAGAACCTTAAGAACCAAGTTTAAGCTCTATGGAGGAGCAACAGGTTTAAACACAGGCTTAATTCTAACCAAAGCCTGACAAAATGCCTGGACGTCTGGAACCTCTGCCAGACGCTTGTGCAAAAGGATAGACAGAGCAGAAATCTGTCCCTTTAAAGAACTAGCTGATAATCCTTTATCCAAACCCTCTTGGAGAAAGGACAATATCCTAGGAATCCTAACCTTACTCCATGAGTAATTCTTGGATTCACACCAATGAAGATATTTGCGCCATATCTTATGGTAGATTTTCCTGGTTACAGGCTTTCGTGCCTGTATTAAGGTATCAATGACTGACTCGGAGAAGCCACGCCTTGATAAAATCAAGCGTTCAATCTCCAGGCAGTCAGTCTCAGAGAAATTAGATTTGGATGATTGAAAGGACCTTGTAGTAGAAGGTCTTGTCTCAGAGGCAGAGGCCAAGGTGGAAAGGATGACATGTCCACCAGGTCTGCATACCAGGTCCTGCGTGGCCACGCAGGCGCGATCAAGATCACCGATGCTCTCTCCTGTTTGATTCTGGCAATCAGTCGAGGGAGCAGAGGAAACGGTGGAAACTCATAAGCCAGGTTGAAGAACCACGGTGCTGCTAGAGCATCTATCAGCGTTGCTTCTGGGTCCCTGGACCTGGATCCGTAACAAGGAAGCTTGGCGTTCTGGCGAGACGCCATGAGATCCAATTCTGGTGTGCCCCAACGATGAACCAATTGAGCAAACACCTCCGGATGGAGTTCCCACTCCCCCGGATGAAAAGTCTGACGAAATCCGCTTCCCAGTTCTCTACACCTGGGATATGGATCGCTGATAGATGGCAAGAGTGAGTCTCTGCCCAGCGAATTATCTTGGAGACTTCTAACATCGCTAGGGAGCTCCTGGTCCCCCCTTGATGGTTGATGTAAGCCACAGTCGTGATGTTGTCCGACTGAAATCTGATGAACCTCAGGGTTGCTAACTGAGGCCAAGCTAGAAGAGCATTGAATATTGCTCTTAACTCCAGAATATTTATTGGGAGGAGTTTCTCCTCCTGAGTCCACGATTCCTGAGCCTTCAGGGAATTCCAGACTGCACCCCAACCTAGAAGGCTGGCATCTGTTGTTACAATTGTCCAATCTGGCCTGCGAAAGGTCATACCTTTGGACAGATGGACCCGATAGCCACCAGAGAAGAGAATCTCTGGTCTCTTGATCCAGATTTAGCTGAGGGGACAAATCTGTGAAATCCTTATTCCACTGACTGAGCATGCATAATTGCAGCGGTCTGAGATGTAGGCGCGCAAATGGCACTATGTCCATCGCCGCTACCATTAAGCCGATCACTTCCATGCACTGAGCCACCGAAGGACGCGGAATATAGTGAAGAACACGGCAGGAATTTAGAAGCTTTGATAACCTGGACTCCGTCAGGTAAATTTTCATTTCTACAGAATCTATCAGAGTTCCTAGGAAGGAAACCCTTATGAGGGGTGATAGAGAACTCTTTCCCTCGTTCACTTTCCACCCATGCGACCTCAGAAATGCCAACACTATGTCCGTATGAGATTTGGCAATTTGGAAGTTTGACGCCTGTATCAGGATGTCGTCTAGATAAGGGGCCACTGCTATGCCCTGTGGTCTTAGAACCGCCAGAAGAGACCCCAGAACCTTTGTAAAAATTCTTGGGGCTGTAGCTAACCCGAAGGGAAGAGCCACAAACTGGTAATGCCTGTCTAGAAAGGCAAACCTTAGGAACCGATGATGATCTTTGTGAATCTTTATGTGAAGGTAAGCATCCTTCAAATCCACTGTGGTCATGTACTGACCCTCCTGGATTATAGGTAGGATTGTCCGAATAGTTTCCATTTTGAACGATGGAACTCTGAGGAATTTGTTTAAGATCTTTAGATCCAAAATTGGTCTGAAGGTTCCCTCTTTTTTGGGAACCACAAACAGATTTGAATAAAATCCCTGTCCTTGTTCCATCTGTGGAACTGGATGGATCACTCCCATTATTAGGAGGTCTTGCACACAGCGTAAGAATGCCTCTTTCTTTATCTGGTTTACAGATAATCTCGAAAGGTGAAATCTCCCTTGTGGGGGGGAAGCTTTGAAGTCCAGAAGATATCCCTGAGATATGATCTCCAATGCCCAGGGATCCTGAACATCTCTTGCCCACGCCTAGGCGAAGAGAGAAAGTCTGCCCCCTACTAGATCCGTTGCCGGATAGGGGGCCGTTCCTTCATGCTGTCTTAGAGGCAGCAGCAGGCTTTCTGGCCTGCTTACCTTTGCTCCAGGCCTGGTTAGATTTCCAGGCCGGCTTGGATTGCGCCAAAGTTCCCTCTTGTTTTGTAGCAGAGGAAGTTGATGCTGCACCTGCCTTGAAGTTTCGAAAGGCACGAAAATTAGACTGTTTGGCCCTTGATTTGGCCCTGTCCTGAGGAAGGGTATGACCCTTACCTCCAGTAATGTCAGCAATAATTTCCTTCAAACCAGGCCCGAATAGGGTCTGCCCCTTGAAGGGAATGTTAAGTAATTTAGACTTTCAAGTCACATCAGCTGACCAAGATTTAAGCCATAGCGCCCTACGCGCCTGGATGGCGAATCCAGAATTCTTAGCCGCTAGTTTAGTCAAATGAACAATGGCATCAGAAACAAAAGAATTAGCTAGCTTAAGTGTTCTAAGCTTGTCAAGTATTTCAGTCAATGGAGTAGCTGTCTGAAAGGCCTCTTCCAGAGACTCAAACCAGAACGCCGCAGCAGCAGTGACAGGAGCAATGCATGCAAGGGGCTGCAGGATAAAACCTTGTTAAATAAACATTTTCTTAAGGTAACCTTCTAATTTTTTATCCATTGGATCTGAAAAAGCACAACTGTCCTCGACAGGGATAGTGGTACGCTTTGCTAAAGTAGAAACTGCTCCCTCCACCTTAGGGACCGTCTGCCATAAGTCCCGTGTGGTGGCGTCTATTGGAAACAATTTTCTAAAAATAGGAGGGGGGGAAAACGGCACACCGGGTCTGTCCCACTCCATAGTAATAATTTCTGTAAACCTTTTAGGTATTGGAAAAACGTCAGTACACACCAGCACCGCGTAGTATTTATCCAGTCTACACAATTTCTCTGGCACTGCAATTGTGTCACAGTCATTCAGAGCAGCTAAAACCTCTCCAAGCAACACCCGGAGGTTCTCAAGCTTAAATTTAAAAGTAGACATATCTGAATCAGGTTTCCCCGAGTCAGAGACGTCACCCACAGACTGAAGCTCTTCCTCAGCTTCTGCATATTGTGACGCACTATCAGACATGGGCCTTAAAACATCTGCGCGCTCTGTATTACGTCTAACCCCAGAGCTATCACGCTTTCCTCTGAATTCAGGCAGTCTGGCTAATACCGCTGACAGGGTATTATCCATGATTGCCGCCATGTCCTGCAAAGTAATCGCTATGGGCGTCTTTGATGTACTTGGCGCCATTTTAGCGTGAGTCCCTTGAGCGGGAGTCAAAGAGTCCGACACGTGGGGAGAGTTAGTTGGCATAACTTCCCCCTCGTCAGAATCCTCTGGTGATAATTCTTTTAAAGATAACAGCTGATCTTTATTGTTTAAAGTGAAATCAATACATTTAGCACACATTCTCCTATGGGGTTCCACCATGGCTTTTAAACATAATGAACAATGAGTTTCCTCTATGTCAGACATGTTTATACAGACTAGCAATGAGACTAGCAAGCTTGGAAAACACTTTAAATCAAGTTAACAAGCAATATAAAAAAACGTTACTGTGCCTTTAAGAGAAACAAATTTTGCCAAAATTTGAAATAACAGTGAAAAAAGGCAGTTAAACTATCGAATTTTTTACAGTGTATGTAACAAGTTAGCAGAGCATTGCACCCACTTGCAAATGGATGATTAACCCCTTAATACAAAAAACAGATTAACAAAATGAAAAATATGTTTTTTAAACAGTCATAACAACTGCCACAGCTCCTACTTTTGAAGCCTTTTGAGCCCTTCAGAGATGTCCTATAGCATGCAGGGGACTGCTGAGGGAAGCTGAATGTCACAGTTTGTAATTTTAACTGCACCAACTGTAACTTTTATACTATAACAGTGGAAAGCCTCAGGAAACTGTTTCTAGGCAAAAATAAAGCCAGCCATGTGGAAAAAAACTAGGCCCCAATAAGTTTTATCACCAAAGCATATATAAAAATGATTAAACATGCCAGCAAACGTTTTATATTGCACATTAATCAGAGTATATACCTCTGATAGCAAGCCTGATACTAGTCGCTATTAAATCACTGTATTTAGGCTTTAACTTACATTAATCCGGTATCAGCAGCATTTTCTAGCAAATTCCATCCCTAGAAAAACTTAACTGCGCATACCTTATTGCAGGATACCCTGCACGCCATTCTCCCTCTGAAGTTACCTCACTCCTCAGACATATGTGAGAATAGCAGTGGATCTTAGTTACTTCTGCTAAGATCATAGAAAAACGCAGGCAGATTCTTCTTCTAAATGCTGCCTGAGATAAAATAGTACACTCCGGTACCATTTAAAAACAATAAACTTTTGATTGAAGAAAAAACTAACTATATTTTACCACTTTCCTCTTACTACCTCCAGCTATGTTGAGAGCTTGCAAGAGAATGACTGGATATGGCAGTTAGGGGAGGAGCTATATAGCAGCTCTGCTGTGGGTGATCCTCTTGCAACTTCCTGTTGGGAAGGAGAATATCCCACAAGTAATGGATGATCCGTGGACTGGATACACCTAACAAGAGAAAGCTCTTAACTCCTGGCTTTTCTCTGCGGCTGGAGTTTTGTCGTTAGAGTTCTAACTCTCACTTCAGCCAAGACTCTAAATACCAGCGTTAGAAAGATCCCATTGAAAATATAGGATACGCAAATGGCGTAGGGGGATCTGCGGTATTGAAAAGTCGCGGCTGGAAAGTGAGCGTTAGACCCTTACCTACACGACTCTAAATACCAGCGGTAGCCCAAAACCAGCGTTAGTAGCCCCTAACGCTGGTTTTGATGGCTAACGCAAAACTCTAAATCTAGCCGCATAACTACTAATGGCAAACAGTGCTCTCTACTTCCCCACAAATCCTTCTTGAGTTCATTAATTAAAATGCATGCATGACTATTTCTGCAAAGTACTTAGAGACAATAAACTTTTGTTGCTTTGGAATAAAGCTAGAGAAAAATTCTTGTGACCTCTGCAATGTTAAACAGTTGGTGAGGTTGTAACCATGTTGTGGCTGGGGCAGAGGAATAACGTAGATAGGACCAGGGCATATTGTAAGTGGATCAGAGTGTGGACTGGACAGAGCGGGGCAGTCCTTAAAAACCGGGACATCTGCCAAGGCTGAGAAGCTGTAGACAGGAAGTGGGTCAAACCTCAACACTTGACAAACCAGCAGGATCTGGGTGGATGGGAAGTCTACAGTGGGTAAAGTCCAATACAGAGTACAAGAAGTTAAGCAAACGGTTATTTAAGAAATCAAATTTATTAACAGAGACAGTCACAATTCTTTGCAGAGTAACAAGATTATCCAGAGAAGTGCTGGTCAAACAGGAAAAAGGGTGAATAGCAGCAAGCTACAGCATATATCAGCAACATGGGTCTTCCCGTACAGAAAAATTAGATAATCTATTTATTTTACTTTTCTCTTCTCTCTAGTGTGATGGGTTGTGTTCCAGTCCATTCTGGCTCACAAAGAAAAGTAGTTTTGAGATTTTATTAGGGAAAACAGATTTTGTTTTTCAAAGCAAAAACTGTCACGCCTAGTGTGTTTTGTTTTTGACTTAGCATCATTTCTTGGCTGTATGAACAATTATGCATAAATCTATTAGGGTAACCACAAAAGCCAAAGTAATCCATGTCTCTTGAAACTGATAACTAATTAGCTATATTCAGTTCTGTATGAACAAGATATTTGTTGTAACTGACTGATGTGTCCAAGATGAAAGCAACTTATCAGCAGCCAACCAAATTACTCAGTATTCTTAATCATACAGATATACAGTCCAACAAACATTTCCAAATTCAGAGAAAAGTAAACACAATTACACCACAGCTACAGCTTCCTCACCAAATGTTTTATTACATTGATTTATAGCTTGCTAAATAAATAACTAAATAGATATGCTGAAATGACCTGAAGAACCTTTCCACATTGTTATATTATTATTTTCTCATTGTAGTAGATATGTGCTAGGTATAATGTATAATATACTGCCATAAACTGTAAAATAAAGAAATGTGTAAGTGGGAATGTCCTCTAGGACCTGTTATAAGAAATCTAAAGCATTATTTATTATGTACAAGATTATGTATCACATATAAGTCATTTTCTAAAGATTACTGATCCACTACCTGACAGCCAAATTTCAAATGTACTTTGCAGAACTAACCCTTTAAAAGCAAATATTTAAATGCTTTTCTAATCTGTTGACAGCACCAAAACTTCTTGTCAGTCAAAATATTTTTCCCCTGTCAAAAAAGATAGCTTTTATTTTTCATTTTTTTAGATTTTTTTAAATAGCCTAACGTAATCCCACATTGGTTATTTGCAATCGGTATCGTGTCAATAACCCAATTGTGTGCTATTAAACAGCTTTTTTAGGCAACTTCTACATATCTCAGATTTGTGTTTTGTCAGGATTACCCCTCAGAAACAATAGCAGCACTTCTGGGTCTCCAGTGATACCCTGGTGTGCTTGTAACCTTCATACAGTATCTAGTTTAAATACGTGCAGCGGTGGCACGAGGTGGCTTTGGTGAGGATCACTTGGGATGATAGAACATGCCTCAGTTGGTGATGTTTATTCTCAGATGAAAAGAAGATGGCTGCTGGTAGTGGAGGAAGAGCTGTAGCTGTTTCTTCCTTCTTCGTGACCCAAATAACAAAAACTAGATTAACCCCATCTGTTGTCATCTTTCCTTCGTCCAGAGTCTCTGCTAGGGGAAAATGGGTGGCACAGGTGGGTAAATAAGTGGGGAAAGGGAGTAAAAAATATGAACATGGAAGTTATAGGGTAGATAAAGAAAGGAATAAACAGGCATACGAGAAGAGCAGAAGGCTGTCCTAGGAGAAAAGGGGTTAAAGTTGGCACTGTCTGTCCTAGGGCCCATTAATCTAAAGCTCTCTGATCTGGTTATGTCAGTACTGTTAGATTCCTCAGTATTATAAAAAAGGGAAATGTTAGCTTGAGAGCTGTTTATCTTGCTAAGTGTGTTTCTGGATGTGAAAGAATGCACATACATTATAATATAATGCTAAAAAGAAAATAAAAAGGTTTTGAGTGATTATTTCAATGAGGTAAGAATTTTCAAATAATAAAGTGCTAAAGATAATGTAAAAGGTTAATGGGATAGTATAAATGCCTGTCTGTATCATGCACTGCTTAGTAATCAATCACTTGGTCACTAATTAAAAAATGTATACAAATTTCCCTGTTTTTAGTACTATCTGTCCCAATTGATGTAAATATGTTCCTATAGCACACACTTTAGCACACTTGGTTGAACACGTTAAAAAGTATTAGATCAAGTTTAAAAAACAAATGTAAGTACTATGACTTAAATAGGGAGTGCACAACAAATACTATAAATGAGTCTGTATGAACTAAAATAATTCTCCACAAAGACAATGAGTCCAGAAATCTTTAAAGCAGTACATATGAAAAGAGTTCAAACATGCACCGGCAGTTCTTAATAGCCATCAACCTCCATTATGTAATACCAGAAACACAAAGAAGTGCAATGTAGTCAATCCAGATTTGATGTCACATAGACAAAAAGGCTGTTATACTCACAGATGTGGCAGCAGTGGCGTATTTAGGTTTTGTGCTGCCCTAGGCACTTAAAATTCTGCTGCCCCACCCCCCTATATGAAGGAATATATCAGTAGTGTACTATGACATTTAGACCTATAAAACAAGCATTTTACCATTGTCAGACAGTGGTGTAAAAGAATGTTCAGGTATTGATTCAGTGGCTGAAAAGTGATTGATATAGACAACTCTCCGTATAGAACACAGGATGTAATGTAAAAAGTGATCCAGAAGGATGGTCAATAAGTTGTTTCAAAGTCAATAAGGCAAATATTCCAGAGTAAGGATCCAAAGAGCAGTAAGGGGCAAGCCAAAGATCAGGCACTAGCTGGGCAGAAGAAGCACAAAATCACAGTCGGCAAGACAAGTCAAGCTAGAGGTCATACATATGAGGTCAGAAGAGTTAAAACAAAATCAAAAAGCAGGGTCAGGAAAACCAAAAAGTGGTAACAGGAATCAGACTCAAGATAAGCACAGCCACACTAATAATATGACAAATGGGAGCCAGCAATAGAAAGCGTTCCCAATTGTGCCAATGCATATGAACACCAATCTGACACAGAGAAATATGATGCCATAAGCCTCAGTGGCCATTGACACAGTGATGAGAATGCTGCATGGGCTAAAAAAAATCCAATTACATAGCGAAAGGTGTGACAGCTATGTCATTTAATGACGTGATATAATCTAGCAAGCAAAATATGACTAAGTATGCAAGGACTCATCATGTCAAGTCACAGTACCACAGCCGCCTAGATCCGCGTTGGACCCACATGGTCCCATCGTTAAACTACCGGTCCTAACTGAAACACCACAGTCTCAGCACTGAAAGCCCAATAGCAACTGCTTATAGCTCAGTCAGTCTGGGTTGCGCGTTTACAGCGTTTTATAGCGCAGCTATTAGAGCTCTATTGCACTTCCGGCTCCTACAGTCCTACTGGCACTAAGCCATTGAAAAAATAAATAAAAGTGCTGTGCGCAGCACTTGTGCGCTTGTGGTGGGATGACTCCAAAATCTGCCGCCCCCTCCCAAGCTGTTGCCCTAGGCACGGGCTTTGTCTGCCTAGGCGGAAATACACCCCTGAGTGGCAGCACTCAAATGTGCTTAGTAGGGGCAGGCTGGGAGTTCTCAGTATCCCAGCTCACTGATCACCAGAGTGGGTAAAGCAACCCCTGCTCCTCCAAACCATGGGATATTTCACATTCCAATGTTCTTCATATTCAAGAATATGTTCTATTATTCATAAATACATACTGTATGTCTACATATATCTAATGGTATTTTGGTACAATATATATATATATATATATATATATATATATATATATATATATATATATAATTATATATAGGTATAGATATATACAGATATATATAGGAATATCTATTTATAAAAAAAATACAACATATTCTGCTATGTGCAGAACATTATAATGTGAAATATTTGCAGTAAATACATAGTTAAAACCTTTAATACAAATGAATATTGCATAAATATGTTTTTTCATGTTTTCATCTTGTTAACTGCAAAGGGCTCCAATGCACTTATGTATATGTATTATGTGTACATATGTATTTATTTGTTTATATGTGTCTATATGTCTGTAAATACATATATACACATATAAATACATATGTACACAAAGAAAGACATATATATATATATATAAATATATAGATATATATTTATACATACATACATATACATCTTTAAAGATGTATATGAATGTATCTCAATGTTAAAGCCTTTTGCCCTACCTGAGATCTCATATCTTTGAGCCATTATCACTTTTTTGTGCAATTTATTTTGTAATAATATTTATTAGATGATGTTCTTATGAGTGTAAGTATACTTTGTAATGTATTTTTGTTGTGTTTTGTGACACATTTTTTATTTTGTGAAACAGTTAATCAGATCTCTGACGATGGGATAACTCGATGAGCGTTAACTTCAATTGTTCTCAAGCGATCATATTTACTTTCAACTTGTAATATGAGCGATAAACCCCTTATTGCTTGCACGCAAATGTTAGCGATCCACTTGTAATCTGGTCTAAAGTGTATAAAGTGCTAATAAATAAATACAGAAACTATAAAAACTACATATACTTTTTATATATATAATAAAGAGAGTGAGAAGAAAAAAAATCAAACTAATACCAAACTACATCCAATGTGTGACAGACATTAATGCAAAATTCAACAAATATATCTAATATGTGACAAGTAATCAAATACATAGATACAAACACTTAATCACTAAATTAAAGCTACAGTCAACACTGGGATACATACTGCTATGCCAGAACCGAAAGGGAGTTATTTTTAAAGCAAAAGTGCTTAGAGGAAGATAAAAAAAAATGAATAATCGATATAAGGGGTATACTGGTTGTTCAGCTAAATATTTAGCAAAAATAACTAAGAATAGGAAGAGTAAACATTATATAGCAGCAATTAAGGAAGGGGGCTATAGATATACTGATAACAAAAATATTAGGGAGGTATTCTTTAAATTTTATCAAAATTTGTATAAAGAAGTCATTGAAGATTAATCTAATAGAACACATTTCTGGTCCAAATTTTCCCCTCCCAAGGTTACAGAAGAGGATCTTGAGTTAATTAATAAACCATTCTCAGTAGATGAGATATGTGAAGCTATCAGTAAATCCAAACTCAATAAGGCGGCAGCCCAGATTGGCTCCCCTCAGAGTTTTATAAAATCTTGGTAGAGGATATTAAATATACACTCACTAAACTCTTTAATGTGTATTATATTTCTAATATGTCAATAGCAAGCTATTTTTCTGCTGCTAATATAACTCTTATTCATAAAAAAGGCAAGGATGCCAAAGAGCCAGCATCCTATAGGCCAATCTCTGTTTTAAATGCCGACAATAAAATTCTCACGTCTATTTTAGCGAACAGGTTAAATAAATTTATGTATAAAATAATACATCCTGACCAAACTGGCTTCATACAAGGAAGGAATATGTTCATAAATTTGCGTAAGGTGGAAGTCATTTTGGATTTTTTTTGGAACACTACTCCTCAACAATTATCTAAAAAATCCAATAAAAAGAAGTTGTTTGACACAGATCTGGCTCTGCTGAAATTGGATGCAGAGAAAACTTTTGATTCCATTTCTTGGAACCATCTGTTAGATTCTTTATCCCAGTTCGGATTCTCTGGTAGCTTTGTGGATTTTATTCAGAAATTATATACAAATCCATATTCCTATCTATTGATTAATGGTAACCCTTCAGCTAGAATCTTATTAGGTCGTGGGACCCATCAGGGATACCCTCTCCCCATTGTTGTTCAATATATCTATAGAATATTTTGCTATTTGGCATCAGTCTGAAGGGACAGGGCTGAAATTTGGCACTGAGAAGATTAAAATATTATTGTATGCTGACAACTTGCCAGTCTTCTTGGAAAACTCAAAAAAATCTATACCTTCATTATTAGATACGCTTACTATTTTTAGCTCAATCTCAGGCTATAAGATTAACCTGGGGAATGTGAATTGATGTGGATCAGGAAGAAGTCAGACAGCTATATACATCATCCTTGTAAAACAACAGATTAAATAAAATATTTGGGGATACAACTCCATAAAAATCTGAAATTTTGGTATGAGATGAATTTTCCACAGGTTTTTAATAAATCTATCTCAGATCTAAAAACTGGATGGATCTTCCTATTTCTCTGTGAGCTAGAATCACCTTGATGAAAACAATTATATTCCCACGAATTCTATATTTGTTACAGAATATACAGCTTCTCATTTTTAAACAGCAAATAAATAAATTCTATTCAATTTAATAATGTTATGCATTGTGCAAATGCTTCTTCCTGGAAGTACTCAAAGGTTATAACATTCTTATATATAGGGCTCTAGACACAAGCATGTTTGGTATGCTTTTCAACAAAGGATACCAAGTGAACAAAGTCCATTTTAAAATGGAAGTAAAAAGCAAATAGAAATTGTAGAGTCTGTATGAATCATGAAAAAAATATGGGTTTCACATCCTTTAAATGTATGAGATATGCATAAGGCAATTATGTTTATACTTTACGAAAATACTGGTAGACATGGAAGATCTTTCAGATATCGATGGCTACATGATCGGAGCTCAGGTTCCATTTGAAGGCAGATGCCAGATTGTTACAGATGGTGACACTTTGTGTGACACCATCTGTAACGATCATCTGCTGGTGTCAGCGGGAGGTGTAAGAGGGAAACTGTGAGTGAGGTGGGCGGTCCAGAAGTGGACAGAGGAGGGAGAGAGAGAGGGGGATGGTCCTAAAAATAAAGGAAGAGGGAGTGATGGGGAGCTACACTACAGAACAAAAGGTGGGGTGGGGGGGCCCTAGACAATGATTGCCTGAAAGGGGCGGGACCACATTACAAAAAAATGTAGAAAAACCCAGTATTTTCTAGGTGCTGGCAGACAGCTGCCAGTATTAAATATAGTCGCAAGTAGTGGGAGGAGGTGGGTTAGAGAGCTATTTGGAAGGATCAGGGAGGTGGGAGGGTTAAGTACGATCCCTAAACTGCAGAAAAATAGAAATATAAAAATAATGATAATAATAATAATAATTAAAAACTGAATACTGGAAGACTGTCTGCCAGTACCTAAAATGGTGGCGACCAGTGGAACGGGGGGGAGGCAGGGAAGGGAGCTATTTGGGAGGGATTAGGGGGTTGAAGGTATCAGGTGGGAGGTAATCTCTACACTAAAGCTAAAATTAACCTTACAAGCTACCTGATTAACCCCTTCACTGCCGGGAATAATAGAAGTGTGGTGCATAGCTGCATTTAGCAGCATTCTAATTTCCAAAAAGCAATGGCAAAGCAATGTATGTTTGCTATTTCTGAACAAAGGGGATCCCAGAGAATCTTTTACAATCATTTGTGCCATGATTGCACAAGCGGTATGTAAATAATTTCATTGAGAAACCCCAACGGCTAGATTACGAGTTGTGCGTTAGGTTTAAAAAGCAGCGTTGAGAGGTCCCAACGCTGCTTTTTAATGCCTGCTGGTATTACGAGTCTTGAAATGACAGGCTCACAGCTCACTTTTTTGGCCAGACTTGGAAATACCGCAAATCCACTTACGTAAATTGCGTATCCTATATTTTCAATGGGACTTACATATCGCCGGTATTACGAGTCTGACAAAAAGTGAGCGGTACACCGTCTCCTGTCAAGACTGATACCACATTTAAAAGTCAGTAGTTAAGAGTTTTACAATACAACGCCGTAGAATAAAACTCTTAACTAAGTACACTAACACCCAATAACTACCTATTAACCCCTAAACCGAGGCCCCCCTCACATCGCAAACACTAAAATAAATATTTTAAACCCTAATCTGACGAACTGGACATCGCTGCCACTATAATAAACATATTAACCCTTAAACCGCTGCACTCCTGCATCGCAAACACTAGTTAAATATTATTAACCTATAATCTGCCTGCCCTAACATCGCTGACACCTACCTACATTTATTAACCCCTAATCTGCCGCCCCCAACGTCACCGCCACTATATTAAATGTATTAACCCTTAAACCTAAATCTAACCCTAAACCTAAACCCCCTAATTACTATCATTAACTAAATTATTCCTATTTAAAACTAAATACTTACCTGTAAAATAAACCCTAAGATAGCTACAATATAACTAATAGTTACATTGTATCTATCTTAGGGTTTATTTTTATTTTACAGGCAACTTTGTATTTATTTTAACTAGGTACAATAGTTATTAAAAAGGTATTAACTATTTATTAACTACCTAGTTAAAATAAAGACAAATTTACCTGTAAAATAAAACCTAACCTATGTTAAAATTACACCTAACACTACACTATAATTACATTAATTACCTAAACTAAATACAATTAATTACAGTTTAAATAAATTATCTAAAGTACAGAAAAAAAACCCACTAAATTACAGAAAATAGTAAAATAATTACAATAATTTTAAACTAATTACACCTACTCTAATCCCCCTAACAAAATAAAAAAGCCACCCAAAATAAAAAAAGCCCTACCCTATACTAAATTACAAATAGCCCTTAAAAGGGCCTTTTGCGGGGGCATTGCCCAAAGTAATCAGCTCTTTTACCTGTAAAAAAAAGTACAAATGCCCCCCAACATTAAAACCCACCACCCACACAACCAACCCTAATCTAAAACCCACTCAATCCCCCCTTAAAAAAACCTAACACTAACCCCTTGAAGATCACCCTACCTTGAGAAGTCTTCACCCAGCCGGGCCGAAGTCCTCCACGAAGCTGGCAGAAGTGGTCCTCCAGACGGGCAGAAGTGGTCCTCCAGACGGGCAGAAGTCTTCATCCAGGCTGCATCTTTTATCTTCATCCATCCGGCGCGGAGCGGCTCCATCTTCAAGACATCCGACGCAGAGCATCCTCTTCAAACGACAGCCGACTGAAGAATGAAGGTTCCTTTAAATGACGTCATCCAAGATGACGTCCCTTCAATTCAGTTTGGCTGATAGAATTCTATCAGCCAATTGGAATTAAGGTAGAAAAATTCCTATTGGCTGATGCAATCAGCCAATAGGATTGAAGTTCAAACCTATTGGCAGATCCAATCAGCCAATAGGATTGAGCTGGCATTCTATTGGCTGATTGGATCAGCCAATAGAATGCAAGCTCAATCCTATTGGCTGATTGCATCAGCCAATAGGATTTTTTCTACCTTAATTCCGATTGGCTGATAGAGTTCTATCAGCCAATCGGAATTGAAGGGATGCCATCTTGGATGACGTCATTTAAAGGAACCTTCATTCTTCAGTCGGCTGTCGTTTGAAGAAGATGCTCCGCGTCGAATGTCTTGAATATGGAGCCGCTCCGCGGCGGATGGATGAAGATAGAAGATGCTGCCTGGATGAAGACTTCTGCCCATCTGGAGGACCACTTCTGAAGACTTCTCAAGGTAGGGTGATGTTCAAGGGGTTAGTGTTAGGTTTTTAAAGGGGGTATTGGGTGGGTTTTAGAGTAGGGTTGGTTGTGTGGATGGTGGGTTTTAATGTTAGGGGGGTATTTGTACTTTTTTTTTTACAGGTAAAAGAGCTGAATACTTTGGGGCAATGCCCCGCAAAAGGCCCTTTTAAGGGCTATTTGTAATTTAGTGTAGGGTAGGGCTTTTTTTATTTTGGGGGCTTTTTTATTTTGTTAGGGGGATTAGAGTAGGTTTAATTAGTTTAAAATTTTTGTAATTATTTTATTATTTTCTGTAATTTAGTGTTTGTTTTTTTCTGTACTTTAGATAATTTATTTAAACTGGGGGTAATAAACATATTAACCCTTAAACCGCTGCACTCCTGCATCGCAAACACTAGTTAAATATTATTAACCCATAATCTGCCTGCCCTAACATCGCTGACCCAACGTCACCGCCACTATATTAAATGTATTAACCCCTTAACCTAAGTCTAACCCTAAACCTAACCCCCCTAACTGAAATATAATTTTAATAAATCTAAATAAAATTACTATCATTAACTAAATTATTCCTATTTAAAACTAAATACTTACCTGTAAAATAAACCCTAAGATAGCTACAATATAACTAATAGTTACATTGTATCTATCTTAGGGTTTATTTTTATTTTACAGGCAACTTTGTATTTATTTTAACTAGGTACAATAGTTATTAAATAGGTATTAACTATTTATTAACTACCTAGTTAAAATAAAGACAAATTTACCTGTAAAATAAAACCTAACCTATGTTAAAATTACACCTAACACTACACTATAATTACATTAATTACCTAAACTAAATAAATTAATTGCAGTTTAAATAAATTATCTAAAGTACAGAAAAAAACAAACACTAAATTACAGAAAATAGTAAAATAATTACAATAATTTTAAACTAATTACACCTACTCTAATCCCCCTAACAAAATAAAAAAGCGACCCAAAATAAAAAAAGCCCTACCCTACACTAAATTACAAATAGCCCTTAAAAGGGCCTTTTGCGGGGCATTGCCCCAAAGTAATCAGCTCTTTTACCTGTAAAAAAAAGTACAAATCCCCCCCAACATTAAAACCCACTACCCACACAACCAACCCTAATCTAAAACCCACTCAATCCCCCCTTAAAAAAAACCTAACACTAACCCCTTGAAGATCACCCTACCTTGAGAAGTCTTCACCCAGCCGGGCCGAAGTCCTCCACGAAGCTGGCAGAAGTGGTCCTCCAGACGGGCAGAAGTGGTCCTCCAGACGGGCAGAAGTCTTCATCCAGGCGGCATCTTCTATCTTCATCCATCCGGCGCGGAGCGACTCCATCTTCAAGACATTCCGACGCGGAGCATCCTCTTCAAACGACGGCCGACTGAAGAATGAAGGTTCCTTTAAATGACGTCATCCAAGATGGCGTCCCTTCAATTCCGATTGGCTGATAGAATTCTATCAGCCAATCGGAATTAAGGTAGAAAAAATCCTATTGGCTGATGCAATCAGCCAATAGGATTGAAGTTCAATCCTATTGGCAGATCCAATCAGCCAATAGGATTGAGCTGGCATTCTATTGGCTGATTGGATCAGCCAATAGAATGCAAGCTCAATCCTATTGGCTGATTGCATCAGCCAATAGGATTTTTTCTACCTTTATTCCCGATTGGCTGATAGAGTTCTATCAGCCAATCGGAATTGAAGGGACGCCATCTTGGATGACGTCATTTAAAGGAACCTTCATTCTTCAGTCGGCCGTCGTTTGAAGAAGATGCTCCGCGTCGGATGTCTTGAAGATGGAGCCGCTCCGCGCCGGATGGATGAACATAGAAGATGCTGCCTGGATGAAGACTTCTGCCCATCTGGAGGACCACTTCTGAAGACTTCTCAAGGAAGGGTGATCTTCAAGGGGTTAGTGTTAGGTTTTTAAAGGGGGTATTGGGTGGGTTTTAGAGTAGGGTTGGTTGTGTGGGTGGTGGGTTTTAATGTTGGGGGGGTATTTGTACTTTTTTTTTTTTACAGGTAAAAGAGCTGAATACTTTGGGGCAATGCCCCGCAAAAGGCCCTTTTAAGGGCTATTTGTAATTTAGTGTAGGGTAGGGCTTTTTTATTTTGGGGGCTTTTTTATTTTGTTAGGGGGATTAGAGTAGGTTTAATTAGTTTAAAATTCTTGTAATTATGTTGTTATTTTCTGTAATTTAGTGTTTTTTTTTTCGTACTTTAGATAATTTATTTAAATTGTAATTAATTGTATTTAGTTTAGGTAATTAATTTAATTATAGTGTAGTGTTAGGTGTAATTTTAACATAGGTTAGGATTTATTTTACAGGTAAATGTGTCTTTATTTTAACTAGGTAGTTATTAAATAGTTAATAACTATATAATAACTATTGTACCTAGTTAAAATAAATACAAAGTTGCCTGTAAAATAAAAATAAACCCTAAGCTAGCTACAATGTAACTATTTGTTATATTGTAGCTATCTTAGGGTTTATTTTATAGGTAAGTATTTAGTTTTAAATAGGAATAATTTAGTTAATGATAGTAATTTTATTTAGATTTATTAAAATTATATTTCAGTTAGGGGGGTTAGGTTTAGGGTTAGACTTAGGTTTAGGGGTTAATACATTTAATATAGTGGTGGCGACGTTGTGGGCGGCAGATTAGGGGTTAATAAATGTAGTTAGGTTATGGCGAGATTGGGGGTGGCAGATTAGGGGTTAATAAATATAATGTAGGGTTCGGCGACGTTGTGGGCAGCAGATTAGGTGTTAATAAATGTTGTTAGGTTGCGGCAACATTGGGGGCAGCAGATTAGGGGTTAATAAATATAATGTAGGGTTCGGCAATGTTGGGGGCAGCAGATTAGGGGTTCATAAATGTAATGTAGGTTGCAGCGGTGTCCAAAGTCTTATTTATCTAACAGTAAGGGACAGATCCAGGATCGAGTATGTACAAGGGTTTATTAGTACATAAAGTTCACAGTAACTTCTTAAAAACAAAAAGGTCACAGACGACACTGTTGCTACCAGCATGAGCCTGATCAGCACTAAATGCAGAAAATAAACCGCAACAGCTGAACGGCTATTTCGCCGTTTGTAAGCATTGTCGGATGGTGGGGGGGTGGAGCCTTTTGTGTTTTGTGGCTCTATTGGCTACTTCATCAGAGGTAACATAACACTCAAGAGAAGACTTCTTGTTAGAGATAACATCAAATCTAATTATTTAAATTAAATTTCACCTATAGGTGGTGATTTGAAATTGCCTGTCACTTGTAACTAAAGTACTTCTATATGAGAATTATGTGCAGCCCAATAGTAAACCATCTGTAACCTCCTACAGAGAGTGTGATAGTTCACTTGGCTTTCTTATCCCAAAAAATCTAATAAGATAAAATGAAAAAACATGAAAAGACAGATTAGGGGTTCATAAATATAATGTAGGTTGCAGCGGTGTCTGGAGCGGCAGATTAGGGGTTAATAATATAATGTAGGTGTCGGCGATGTCGGGGGCGGCAAATTAGGGGTTAATAAGTGTAAGATTAGGGGTGTTTAGACTCGGGGTTCATGTTAGGGTGTTAGGTGTAGACATGACTTTTATTTCCCCATAGGAATCAATGGGGCTGCGTTAGGAGCTTTACGCTGCTTTTTTGCAGGTGTTAGGTTTTTTTTTCAGCCGGCTCTCCCCCATTGATTCCTATGGGTAAATTGTGCACAAGCACGTTTTACCAGCTCACCGCTACCTGTATTGTGGTGAGATGTAGAGCTAAATTTTGCTCTTCGCTCACTTTTTTGCGGTTAACGCCGGGTTTGGGTTTTTTTAGATCTCATTTAGCGGTGAAAGGGTGGCACGAAATAAACCAAAATGGGCCTTCATTAATACCTTGATTGTCTACTTAAAAAATATATAGTTTTGACAGGTAATAGAAAAAAATAAACAAGACTCTATTTCTGTTTAAAAGGAGTGATAACAAAAATACTAAAAGTTCTCTGGTATTTTGGCAAGTGCTTGTCTGAAAGTCCCGGTTGTGAAGGGGTTAACATGGCCAAGGTTGCAACCCTATACTGCATTGTTTATAAAATTATAAAACATTTGAAATAATAATCACGCTCATTTGGTTTTTCCAGTAAAATTTAATTGACAATATAATTAAAGGGTTACATTTTTTAGAACGTTGTGATATAATTAAAAGACATCATTATAATCATTATGTGGAATCAAATAAAAGTATTTTTATCTATTTTTTACATTTAAAAAAAAATCTATTTTTTAAAATCTCTAAAAATGAGTGGTACTGATTGCCCATAAAAGAAGGCAGACTTTATGTTAAATTATCTACCACACCCCATCCAATAGCGAGGTAACTGTGATTATTGATTTAAATTTAAGTTCTAATTATCTTATTATGCTCCACATCGCATGCATACTTGTCTTCTAAGGTTATCTCATGCGCATTGTTTGCAAAAATGCACAGCGGACATCTTTTCCTAGGCATCACAGATGCAGATGGAATCCATACCTCACTAAAAAGCCGGTGATTATGCCGGTGTCTTTATACTTTCTGCACATACAGTATATAGATAATGTTGCATAGGGGTTCTAAAATGCATTTGTAACTATAAGCAATAGTAAATGGGATGTCTAAACTTAAAGTGAATGTAAACTTTGAGGAATGTGTGCCCGGTTTTAAAAAAATCCTATTAAAAACAGGGTCACTTTCATTCATTAAAGTTTACATTTTAGCCGTTTTGTTAAAATACTTACCTTTTCTTCTTGCAAAGCCTGAGCAGCACTTACCCTGCCTGTCGCTTGTCTCTTCATATGTCAGAAATGAAGACTCCGGCTTCCTCCAATCATGGCATGGCCTCAGACAATGCTTGCTCTGGGGGGGAAGCCGTGATTGGAGGAAGCCGGATTCGTCATTGCTTACATAAGAAGAGACGAACGGCGTGCGGGGGAAGCGCTGCTCCGGCTTTGCAAGAAGAAAAGGTAAGTATTTTAACAAAACGGCTAAAATGTAAACTTGCATTAAATGATCCCTATTTTTTGGGGTTTCCTATCCCTTTAAACTTTGCGGGTAGTTTGATCCTAAAGGCGTAATTTTGTCATATTTGCAACATGTAATGACCCATGTCTACAAGTAAGGAGAGCCCTACGTTTTGCCCAAATAACATGACTTTAAGGGAAAATAAAAACTTTTTCCTCATTTGAAAACTTTGATGTGTTTATTTTTAAATGTTTAATTAATTCATTAATCTTTCCATTTTTATTATTTACTTCCATATAAAAGGAACATTAACAAAAGGGAAAATACACCTGATTAACAAGAATGCAATTATATGACTAATAAAACATAGCAAGTAGTTTTTTAGAAAGCTAATTAGATATCAGTTAATAGGAGCAAGTAGTATCTGCAAATGTTAAGATTAAAAAAATCTAATTACCATGTCCTATTTAATGGCAATTAGTTGCCTAAATGCCATGCAGATTTAAATTAATTATATTAATTATAAATTGTGGTCTAATTAAATGTCAAAATCCATATCTAACTTAAAATTCAAACCTACTGCAAGAACAGTAAGAAGCATGTTTCACAAAACAAAAAATATGAAATATACAGTATTTTTGCAATCCTTGTTAATTTTAAAAAGTTCCAGTAATAAGTTATCACACATTCTAGGATAAAGTTTCCCGTAAAAGTGGAGTCCCTAGATCATGGGGGCTAAATTAATCACACAGGCTGATACTGTTGTGTGTGATATTGCCACTACTACTTGTATCACGTGCATGGACAGACAAGACAGCTAGAGCAGTGTTTTTCAACCTGTGTGCCGCGGCACACTAGTGTGCCGTGAGAGATCCTCAGGTGTGCCGCGGCAGACTGACAACAGTGTGACATATTTTTTAAATTTTGCTTGTTTTTTACTCCCATTGCAGGGGTGTCCCTCTTTCAAATTTTGAAATATTGGGAGGTATGTGACAGGCTCATCAGGCAGACAGTCAGGCATCATTTACAACCATGACATATTGACATTCATTCACAGACAATCATTATGATTGTTTGTGAATAAATGTCAATATGTCACGTATAGTTTGTAGGAGGCATGGCATCACAGCACAATACATACAGTATGTGTGCGTGTTTGTGTGTATGTGTGTATTCAAAGGTTGAAAATCACTGAGCTAGAGAACCTGCCCACCCATGATGGTACCGCAAGCTGGATAGCCCGCACTGCTAGTGGCTAAGAGGTGGAAATGTCACCTCACAGCAAAATAGTGTTCTGCCGTGGGCTGCCTGAGGAGCTCAGTGCAGTGAAAACTTCAAACAAATATTTGTTCCACTGGTAATTCCTGGTGTTTCACAAACGCTAGGATTTACCATCACTTTAACATTGCACAAGGTAATTGAATCACCCTAAACAAATTAATTCTCTTAGGATATGGACAGGTTTAAAAGTAGAGGTCAGATGATAGTAATGCATATTCCGCTTAATCCGGGCTAGTGGTGCACAAGCATACAAATAGTATCATATATATATATATATATATATATATATATATATACCAGAGAAAAGACAGATGCACAGGGGGTGCACCGAGTGCAATAAGTTTCAAACTTTTCTATCCTCAAAGTAAAGAAATGCAGCACACTCACGTGATTCCACCTCAAACTTATGAGGTATGTTAAAGGCCCTTGAGAGATAGTTGTAGATAACCCTCCTTGGGGGAACGATCTTTATGGATCCTTGGGTCCCTTCAGATGCACTTAGAAGATGTGTGTACACCATTAGGTTCATAAACTACCAAAGTCTTATTTATCTAACAGGAAGGGACAGATCCAGGATCGAGTCTGTACAAGGGTTTATTAGTACATAAAGTTCACAGTAACTTCTTAAAAACAAAAAGGTCACAGAGGACACTGTTCTACCAGCATGAGCCTGATCAGCACTAAATGCAGAAAATAAACTGCAACAGCTGATCGGCTATTTGGGCCGTTTGTAAGCATTGTCGGATGGTGGGGGGTGGAGCCTGGTGTGTTTTGTGGCGCTATTGGCTACTTCATCAGAGGTAGAGGCCACCCCCCCTAACACTCATTATGTACAGAAACATTCCTAGCAGACTGATGCTTCGATGACCATATTTGTTAATGGCATAACATCGCCCCCATTACTGAAAAACCTATTACGGATCTTGTAGTGTTCGTTTATTTAAAAAATTATTTTTTGCGGGCAAGTGATTTCACACTCACTCTAAAATTATAGCTTCATTTGAAGAGAAGACTTCTTGTTAGAGATAGAGTTAGAGATATCAAATCTATTTATTATATTATTTAAATCAAATTTCACCTATAGGTGGTGATTTGAAATTGCCTGTCACTTGTAACTAAAGTACTTCTATATGAGAATTATGTGCAGCCCAATAGTAAACCATCTGTAACCTCCTACAGAGAGTGTGATAGTTCACTTGCCTTTCTTATCTCAAAAAATCTAATAAGATAAAATGAAAAAACATGAAAAGACATAAAAAGTTAAATAAATAAGGTGACATGAAACCTTACTACTAGAAATAAAACAACTAACACAAATTACCTGGCAACCGTTTGTGGTTCAGGTGCTTAAAAACAACAAGTTCCTAATAGTTGCTGCATGTCATTACATTACATCTACTGGATATATCCCTTCACAAGAATGCCGCCAGATCTATATCTTTATTTAGGCTAGATGGTTCAAGTGTATGTAGGGTATATATCCAGTAGGTTTCCCTTCTGCGTAAATTAATTAACTTATTACCCCCTCTAATCCCTTTATCCTCTTGTTCAATGGCCTTAATGTGGAAATCTGCTTTATTTCTATTATGGAACTTCACAAAATGATTAATTAGTGGATTTTTTCAAATGCCTGCCTCTACTTTTCATATGCTCCAGGCATCTTATCTTCGGGCCCCTTTTGGTTCTACCTACATAACTCATCGGTAACTTGCATGTACATTCTAACAGGTATACCACATGGTCCTATTTGCAATTAAGCAGTTTATTTATGGGAAAATTTTCTGCGCCTGTAGTTGCGTCTGCAAATTTATTATGTTTTTTGTTGCTGTTTGTATGTTTGCAGCACACACACACCTAGATTACGAGTTTTGCGTTGCGGCTTTTAACACTTAAAAAATGGCAATTTCAGCGTAAAAGCAGTAATGAACTATTGGGAGCCGTGTCGGTATACCTATACCGCAATCATTTTAGCCTGTAACGCAACGTCAATCCCGCACTCCCATAGCGCCGTTAATACAGGTTGTGTGGTGAGGCAAAAAAGCTTGTGTTACAGCCTACACCGACACAATCCATGCCGCCATCTGAGAGCAGTAGTTATGGATTTTGTGTAACAACATTTTTTCACAAAACTCATAACTAAAATGTTACAAAGTACACTAACACCCATAAACTACCTATTAACCCCTAAACTGACACCCTCCCGCATCACAAACACTATATTAAACTTATTAACCCCTAATCTGTTGCCCACCTACATTGCGGCTAGTCAATAAATTTATTAACTCCTAATCTGCCGCTCCCGACATCGCCGACACTAATAAAAATTATTAACCCCTTGAAAGCATACATAAGAGGTATATGCATTCGGAGAAAAGCAATGCTACGGCGTCAAGCAGGTCTGTCCCTAGGCCTTCTCATGGCTGAACTGCGCTCTGCAGAACAAGAGAATAAATACTCTCCAACTACAAGCCTAGCTGATAAAATTAAGGAGCTAAGAACACAATTGGCAGATAGAGAACTGCAAAGAGTTAAAGACTCCTATGCTAAATTCAGGAAGCTGATGTATTGCCAAGGCAATAAGGCCTCCACTCTCCTTGCCCATAAACTAAGGAGCAGGACAGCGGCAGCTAGAATCTTATCTCTTCAAAGAGGTAACACCTCGGTCTCCTCACCCAAGGAAATTGGAGAGACGTTTGCGGCCTATTACTCTGACCTGTATAGCCTTAAGCCCTCGATGGCTACCAAAGAGTCCTCTTCACGTGAAGTAGTAGACTTTTTACAGGCGCTAGGCTTACCGAACCTCCCAGACGAAGATAGAGAAGCACTTAAAGCCCCTTTCTCCTCAAATGAGCTTAGTCTAGCCATAAAACACACCCATAATAACAAGGCTCCGGGTCCTGATGGATACCCGTCAGCCTTCTATAAACTGTTTAAAACAGAATTAAACAGGATCCTCCTTAAGGTCTTTGCTGAAGCTAGAGAGGCAGGTTCATTCCACAAAGAATTTTTACAAACAATAATTCTGCCCATCCCTAAGCCAAACAAAGATCCTTCACATTGTACAAGCTACAGACCAATTTCCCTGATAAACGGGGATGTAAAGCTATATGCCAAGCTATGGGCTAATCGCCTCAATAGCCTGCTCCCGAAGGTGATAAATACAGATCAGGTTGGATTCACGTTTGGCAGGGAGGGCCCAGAAAATTCCCGAAAAGTGCTAAACATACTTACTGAAGCTTCCCGTTTGAAGCTTCCCATGCTGGCCCTGTCATTGGACGCAGAAAAAGCGTTTGACAGGGTCAGATGGGAATACGTATGGCACACACTTGCCCAATTCGGCATACCAGAGGCTGTGATTACAGCAATCCAAGCCCTATATTCCTGCCCCTCTGCAGTAGTTAAAGGTCTGGGTTTCGCCTCCCCGGAAATATGTATTACTAACGGCACCAGACAAGGATGCCCCCTGTCACCTCTAATCTTTTCCATGGCCATTGAACCCCTAGCCCAGGCTATCAGGCAATCACACATAATACGAGGTGTCCAACTTGGCGACACGACTACGAAGATTGCACTATACGCGGACGATGTTACGCTCTTTTTAGCAAACCCAATAGGCTCCCTGCCAGCACTCTTTGATATTATTACTGAGTTCGGAGCGCATAGTTACTACAAAGTAAATGTTGCCAAAACGGAGGCTCTACCAGTATGTATCCCAGCATTTGAATTAGATATATTGCAAGCATCGTACTCTTTCCAATGGTCACGAACCACCATTCGACATTTAGGGGTACAACTTGGTCCAGACCCGAAATTAGTTATCACCGTTAACTATACAAACCTTCTTAGAGAGGTTACTGAGCTTACCTCCTCCTGGAGTCTTAAAGAGATTTCAGGGCTAGGCCGCATTGCATCTTTCAAAATGACGATCTTGCCTAAAATGCTGTACTATTTTCGTTGTATCCCGCTTAATGTCCCCAACACTTTAATAGATAAGCTCCAAGCTCTTGGACAACACTATATTTGGAACAAGTCTAGACCCCGGATTGCAGCGAAACTACTCCAAAAAAGGTATGAACAGGGAGGAGTTGCAATGCCTAACATACGTGGGTATTATGAGGCAGTTAGGCTTTCTCACATCACAGCGTGGGCGGACAAAGGGGAACCTCAGGGCTGGAAAAGTATAGAAGCATTAGCCCTTCCTTTGGGCTTAAAGTTAGCAGACTTACCCTGGATCCCTAGTCACAGCATTGATAGCTTGAGACTAAAAAATGTCATTGTTGGAGATGCTTTGAAGGTCTTGTATAGCCTTAGAAATCTACGAGACATTGCCCCACACCCGTCTCCCATTCATTCCATACCAGCCTTACTGGCGGCTCTCCCTGACACACACATACAACAGTGGAGTGAATGGGACCTGAAAATGGTCTCCCGCCTATACCCCTCAGGCACTCTACTCACACCTCATAATATCAGATCAATTATCCCAAAGCCCCCTCTGTGGGCCTCTTTTGAATACTCAAGACTTTATGCTTTCATGACATCATGGGGATTCACCAAGGCTCTAAATAGACCCTTGACTAAATGGGAAAAATTATGGCAGCTTCCTATTAAGACTCCTAAGCTCATATCGTTCCACTATGATCTCTTACAGTCGTCTACCAATAGAGACAGACCCTGGCAGTTGAGGGCATGGGAGGGTGACCTATCCAGACCTATTTCAGATAAAGTCCTATGTACAGCTATGACGCTAACTAAAAAGACAGTGCACTGTGCAAATACCTTGGAGGCCTATATGAAATTATTCCTAAAATGGTACTATACTCCCACGAGGCTATCGCAGATGTTCCCTACATCGTCTCCTCTATGCTGGAGAGATTGTATGCATAGAGGCTCAGACATACATGTTTGGTGGGATTGCCCAAAATTGGCACCTCTCTGGAATCAAGTAAAAACTCTCTGTGCTAACCTTGGGCTCTCTATTCCACTCACTCCTGCAATTGCTCTCCTACACATCTTCCCGAGGAATGTCCCAATCCACGTTTCTAAATTGGTCATCTTTGTCCTAGCGGCCACGAAATTGGCGATAGCAAGGGCCTGGAAGCAAACCCATCCCCCAGATGTTACAGCTATTACATCAATAATGCAGATATACGCCAAAATGGAACAAAGTTTCTATTCCAACTTGGATAAGGAAGAGCTATATTGGCAGATTTGGGAGCCCTGGTTTAACTATCAGGGAAATCACAGCTAAAAATATAGCCATAGTAAAATTTCCGACCACTCCCGTTATCATAATTAAACTTCCATATCCAGTTAAAAATGTGCTAATTAACCGAGGGTACCTGCTTTCCTAAACCCCCTACCGAAACCTGATCCCCCCTCTCCTTCTCTCTCCCCCTTCCTTCTTTCCATAAAGGGCCCCCCCCCGCATGGAGATGCGCGCTGAGATGACCAGATGAAGTGTATGAACGGATATTTCTAGGCTGACTTTTAGAAGTCCCGAGAAAATTGTGATAATTTACAGGACCGAAGTATTACTTGGTCCCTGAGTTTAAAGTTTGTTCTTATTACTTAAAAATGAGGTTTTCATAGATGATATATCTATACATATTAACCAAAAATGAGGTCTATGCGGCAGACATTTTATTTCATACTTGACATGTTCGATTTATATGCTCTGCATTCTTGCCAAGAACTATATGTACTGTATTATTATAACAACATAATGTCTGCATATATGTATATGTATCAGTCACCTGCGCTGTGACTTCTGTTGTAATGCTTAATCCTCAATAAAAAAAAAAAAAAAAAAAAAAATTATTAACCCCTATTCCGACGCTCCCCGACATCAACGCCACTATAATACATTTATTAACCCCTATTCCGACGCTCCCCAACATCCCCTGGGTGAAGACGGCTCAAGGTAGGGTGATCTTCAATGGGGTAGTGTTTTAATGTTGGGGGGGTGTTGTATTTATGTTTTTTACAGGTAAAAGAGCTGATTACTTTGGGGCAATACCCCATAAAAAGCCCTTTTAAGGTCTGGTAATAGAGCTGGTTACTTTGGGGCAATTATTATTTAATTAATTTATTGATAGTGTAGTGTTAGGTGTATTTATAACTTAGGTTAGGATTTATTTTACAGGTAATTTTGTAATTATTTTAACTAGGTAGCTATTAAACAGTTATTAACTATTTAATAGCTATTGTACCTAGTTAAAATAAATACAAAGTTGCCTGTAAAATAAATATAAATCCTAAAATAGCTACCATGTAACTATTAGTTATATTGTAGCTATATTAGGGTTTATTTTATAGGTAAGTATTTAGTTTTAAATAGGATTAATTTATTTAATTATAGTAATTTTATTTATATTTATTTAAATTATATTTAAGTTGGGGGGGTTAGGGTTAGACTTAGATTTAGGGGTTAATAACTTTATTATAGTAGCGGCGACGTTGAGGGCGGGAGATTAGGGGTTAATAATTGTAAGTATGTGGTGGCGATGTTATGGGTGGCAGATTAGGGGTTAATAAAATTTATTATAGTGTTTGCGAGGCGGGAGTGCGGCGGTTTAGGGGTTAATACATTTATTATAGTGGCGGCAATGTCCAGTCAGCAGATTAGGGGTTAATAAGTGTAGTTAGGTGGCAGCAACTTGGGGGGGGCAGATTAGGGGTTAATAAATATAATGTAGGTGTCGGCGATGTTAGGGGCAGCAGATTAGGGGTTCATAGGTATAATGTGGGTGGCGGCGATGTCCGGTCGGCAGATTAGGGGTTAAATAATTTTATTATAGTGTTTGCGATGCTGGGGGGCCTCGGTTTAGGGGTTTATAGGTAGTTTATGGGTGTTAGTGTATGTTGTAGCACTGTAGTTAAGAGCTTTAAGTTCCGGCGTTAGCCCATAAAACTCTTAACTACTGACTTTTATATACGGTAGGAGTCTAGGAGGTAGAGGCTGTACCGCTCACTTCTTCCAAGACTTGTAATACCAGTGTTAGGAAAATCCCATTAAAAAGATAGGATACGCAATTGACGTAAGGGGATTTGCGGTAATACCAGCGGGCGTTAAAAAGCAGTGTTAGGACCCCTTAACGCTGTTTTTAACGCTAACGCAGAACTCGTAATCTAGGATATTTTTTTTGTAATTTAGATGTTTTTATTTTTTTTGTAGTTTTAGGTTTTTTTAATTTTGTAATTAAAATATTTTAATTGGTAATGTTTTTAATTGTATTAGATAAGTTATGTTAGGTTAACTTATAGTTTAATGTTAGGTTTATTTTAATTTCACAGGTAAGTTTTTATTTATTTAAAGATAGTTATATTGTAATTTGAATTTAAAGTTAGGGGGGTGTTAGGTTTAGGGGTTAATAGTTTAATTTAGCTTTTTGCGATGTGGGGGGCCGGAGGTTTAGGGGTTAATAGTTTTATTTAGTGGAAGAGATGTGGGAGCTCGGAGGTTTAGGGGTTAATAACTTTATTTAGTGGCGGCGATGTGGGGGTGCGGGAGAATAGAGGTTAATAGCTTTATTATATTGTGGCGATGTCGGGGAGCGGCGGAATTGGGGTTAATATTTTTTATTAGTGGCGGCGATGTCGGGAGCGGCAGATAAGGGGTTAATAACTTTATTTAGGTGTCGTGATGTCGGGGGTGGCAGATTAGGGGTGTTTAGACTTGGGGTTTATGTTAGGGTGTTAGGTTTAAACGTAGCTTTTTTTTCCCCATAGACATCAATGGGGTTGCGTTATGGCAATTGCCATTCCATACTTTAGGTGTTATTTTTTTTCTAACACTTTCTCCCCATTGATATCTACGGGGGAAAGCGTGCACAAGCACTTATTCTCAGCCCTTGGCTTTTGTGCCACCATATTGCATGCACAAGGAGGATCCATAAAGATCGTTCCCCCAAGGAGGGTTATCTACAACTATATCTCAAGGGCCTGCAACATACCTACCTCATAAGTTTGAGGTGGAATCATGTGAGTGTGCTGCATTTCTTTACTTTGAGGATAGAAAAGTTTAAAACTTATTGCACTAGGTGCACTCCCTGTGCGCTTGTCTTTTCTCTGTTCTCTAGAGACTACTTGGGGAGGATCCTCTCCTAAAGAGGTGAATCTGTGCATGGACTGAGCTGTACTCCATGAGGAATCATTGGAAAAGTGCCAAGGAATACGTATTGGACATTTTCTCCCAAGGACTGCCTGTATCTGTATTTACCTGTTGTATCTACTTATTGCATCAGTATCAGAACAAATAAACAATTGGACATAAAAAATAAATCCTGGAAACATTTTCTTTAACAAAACGTACTCTAAATATTTGGTTCATCAAAGTAGCCACCTTTTGCAGATATAATAGACAAACACACTCATGGCATTCTTACTACAACAGAAATCAAATATTCGGCTAGATTACGAGTTTTGCGTTATGAGTAAAAAAGCAGCGTTAAAGGCTCATAACGGTGCTTTTTCACTAGCGCTGCTATTACGAGTCTTGTAGGTACAGCTGTCCCGCACACTTTTTTGGCCGTGCCACAAATTAACTTACGCAATTTGCGTAAAGTCTTTCTTCAATGGGACTTCCATAGCGCCGCATTTTAAAGTCAGTAGTTATGAGTTTTACACTACAAAGCTGTAGCATAAAACTCATAACTAAAGTGTTAAAAAGTACACTAACACCCATAAAATACCTATTAACCCCTAAACCGAGGCCCTCCCGCATCGCAAACACTAAAATAATATTATTAACCCCTAATCTGCTGCTCCGGACATCGCCGCCACTAGAATAAACATATTGACCCCTAAACTGCCGCCATCCCGCCTCGCAAACACTAGTTAAATATTTATTAACCCCTAATCTGCCACCCCTAACATCGCCATAACCTACATTACAGTTATTAACCCCTAATCTCCCCCCCCAACGTCGCTGTCACTATACTAAAGTTATTAACCCCTAAACCTAAGTCTAACCCTAACACCCCCTAACTTAAATATAATTAAAATAAATCTAAATAAAAATTCCTATCATTACCTAAATAATTCCTATTTAAAACTAAATACTTACCTATAAAATAAACCCTAAGCTTGCTACAATATAACTAATAGTTACATTGTAGCTATCTTTTATTTTTATTTCACATTCAAGTTTGTATTATTTTAACTAGGTAGAATAGTTACTAAATAGTTATTAACTATTTACTAACTACCTAGCTAAAATAAATACAAATTTACCTGTAAAATAAAACCTAACCTGAGTTACACTAACACCTAACCTCACACTACAATTAAATAAATTAAATTAATTAAATACAATTACCTAAATTTAAAAAAAAAAAAACTAAATTACACAAAATAAAAAACAAATTATCAGATATTTAAACTAATAGCGCTATCAAAATAAAAAAGCCCCCCAAAATAAAAGAAACCCTAGCCTAAACTAAACTACCAATATCCCTTAAAAGTGCCTTTTGCGGGGCATTTCCCCAAAGAAATCAGCTCTTTTACCTGTAAAAAAAAATACAAACAACCCCCCCAACAGTAAAACCCCCCACCCACACAACTAACCCCCCAAATAAAATCCTAACTAAAAAAACCTAAGCTCCCCATTGCCCTGAAAAGGGCATTTGGATGGGCATTGCCCTTAAAAGGGCATTTAGCTCTATTGCTGCCCAAACCCTAATCTAAAACTAAAACCCACCCAATAAACCCTTAAAAAAAAACTAACACTAACCCCTAAAGATCCACTTACAGTTTTGAAGAGCCGACATCCATCCTCAATGAAGCTGGAAGAAGTCCTCAGCGAAGCGGCAATAAGTCCTCAACAAAGCCGGGAGAAGTATTCATCCAAGCCGGCAGAAGTGGTCCTCCAGATAGGCAGAAGTGTTCATCCAGAAAACATCTTCTATCTTCTTCCATCCGGTGCGGAGCGGCTCCATCTTCAAGACATCCGGCGCGGAGCATCCTCTTCTTTTGACGTCTTCTTCCTGAATGAATGTTCTTTTAAATGATGTCATCCAAGATGGTGTCCCTTGAATTCTGATTGGCTGATAGAATTCTATCAGCCAATCGGAATTAAAGGTGAAAAAATCCTATTGGCTGATGCAATAAGCCAATAGGATTGAGATTTAATCCTATTGGCTGATCCAATCAGCCAATAGGATTGAGTTCACATTCTATTGGTTAGTAAAAAATAGTTATTAACTATTTACTAACTACCTAGTTAAAATAAATACAATACAGGGAGTGCAGAATTTTTAGGCAAGTTGTATTTTTGAGGATTAATTTTATTATTGAACAACAACCATGTTCTCAATGAACCCAAAAAACTCATTAATATCAAAGCTGAATAGTTTTGGAAGTAGTTTTTAGTTTGTTTTTAGTTATAGCTATTTTAGGGGGATATCTGTGTGTGCAGGTGACTATTACTGTGCATAAGTATTAGGCAACTTAACAAAAAACAAATATATACCCATTTCAATTATTTATTTTTACCAGTGAAACCAATATAACATCTCAACATTCACAAATATACATTTCTGACATTCAAAAACAAAACAAAAACAAATCAGTGACCAATATAGCCACCTTTCTTTGCAAGGACACTCAAAAGCCTGCCATCCATGGATTCTGTCAGTGTTTTGATCTGTTCACCATCAACATTGCGTGCAGCAGCAACCACAGCCTCCCAGACACTGTTCAGAGAGGTGTACTGTTTTCCCTCCTTGTAAATCTCACATTTGATGATGGACCACAGGTTCTCAATGGGGTTCAGATCAGGTGAACAAGGAGGCCATGTCATTAGATTTTCTTCTTTTATACCCTTTCTTGCCAGCCACGCTGTGGAGTACTTGGACGCGTGTGATGGAGCATTGTCCTGCATGAAAATCATGTTTTTCTTGAAGGATGCAGACTTCTTCCTGTACCACTGCTTGAAGAAGGTGTCTTCCAGAAACTGGCAGTAGGACTGGGAGTTGAGCTTGACTCCATCCTCAACCCGAAAAGGCCCCACAAGCTCATCTTTGATGATACCAGCCCAAACCAGTACTCCACCTCCACCTTGCTGGCGTCTGAGTCGGACTGGAGCTCTCTGCCCTTTACCAATCCAGCCACGGGCCCATCCATCTGGCCCATCAAGACTCACTCTCATTTCATCAGTCCATAAAACCTTAGAAAAATCAGTCTTGAGATATTTCTTTGCCCAGTCTTGACGTTTCAGCTTGTGTGTCTTGTTCAGTGGTGGTCGTCTTTCAGCCTTTCTTACCTTGGCCATGTCTCTGAGTATTGCACACCTTGTGCTTTTGGGCACTCCAGTGATGTTGCAGCTCTGAAATATGGCCAAACTGGTGGCAAGTGGTATCTTGGCAGCTGCACGCTTGACTTTTCTCAGTTCATGGGCAGTTATTTTGCGCCTTGGTTTTTCCACACGCTTCTTGCGACCCTGTTGACTATTTTGAATGAAACGCTTGATTGTTCGATGATCACGCTTCAGAAGCTTTGCAATTTTAAGAGTGCTGCATCCCTCTGCAAGATATCTCACTATTTTTGACTTTTCTGAGCCTGTCAAGTCCTTCTTTTGACCCATTTTGCCAAAGGAAAGGAAGTTGCCTAATAATTATGCACACCTGATATAGGGTGTTGATGTCATTAGACCACACCCCTTCTCATTACAGAGAGACACATCAGCTAATATGCTTAATTGGTAGTAGGCTTTCGAGCCTATACAGCTTGGAGTAAGACAACATGCATAAAGAGGATGATGTGGTCAAAATACTCATTTGCCTAATAATTCTGCAATCCCTGTACTGTGAAATAAAACCTAAACTACCTTACACTAAAACCTAAAATTACACACAAAAAAAACTAAAATCACAACAAAAATAACTTCCATTACAAAAAACCAACAACGAAATTATCAAAAAAAAAAAAAAATTATTCCTATTCTAATACCCTTAAAAAAAACCACCCCAAAATAAAAAAGCCTAATCCAAAATAAACTACCAAGGGTCCTTGAATATTAACAGCTCTTTTGCTACAAAAACAAACAAACATCCCCTAAGAGTATACAAACCCCCACCCCCAAACTACCAAGGGCCCTTAAAAGGGCCTTTTGGGGGCCTTTAAAAGGGCCTTTTGTAGGGCATTGCTCTAAAGTTAACAGCTCTTTTGCTACAAAAAAACAAACACCCCCTAACAGTATACAAACCCCCACCCCCAAACCCACAAAATAAAAATAAAGTAAAACCTTATGGCAAAATGGCATTTAGCTCTTTTGCTGCCCAAGCCCTAATCTAAAAATAAAAACCCACCCCAAAACTAAAAAAAATACATTACACAAAATAACAAACAAATTACCAAAAATAATAAAAAATATTCCTATTCTAATACCCATTTAAAAAAAACACACCAAAATAAAAAAACTAATCTAGAATAAACTATAAATGGCCCTTAAAAGGGCCTTTTGTAGGGCATTGTCCTAAGTTAAACAGCTCTTTAACCTGTAAAAAAAAAATACAAACATTAAAAACCCACACCACCCCAAACCCACAAAATAAAAAAACTATCTAAAAAACCTAAGCTACCCATTGCCCTGAAAAGGGCATTTGGATGGGCATTGCCCTTAAAAGGGCATTGCCCTTAAAAGGGTATTTAGCTCTTTTGCTGTCTAGACTAAAAAAAAAAACACCCAAAAATCCCTTAAAAAAATATATCACTAACCCCTGATTATCCACTTACAGTTTTTGAAGTCCTGCTTGAACGATCTTCATCCCGGTGGCAAAGGGATCTACCGAGATCAAGGTAGAAGATGCCGCCTGGATGAAGATTGAAGAGGCCGTCTGGATGAAGACTTCTCGCCGCCAAAAACTGTAAGTGGATCTTCGTAGGTTAGTAATAGTTTTTTGGGTGGGTATTTTTTTAGTTTAGGGTTTGGGCAGCAAAAGAGCTAAATGCCCTTTTAAGGACAATGCCCATCCAAATGCCCTTTTCAGGGTGTTTTTAGAGTTAGGTTTTTTATTTTGAGGGTTTGTTGGGTGGTGGGTTTTACTGTTGGGGGTCTTTGTATTTTTTTTTACAGGTAAAGGAGCTGTTTAACTTAGGGCAGTGTCCTACAAAAGGCCTTTTTAAGGGATATTGGCAGTTTATTGTAGGCTAGGGGTTTTTTTTTCTTTCTGGTGGGCTTTTTTATTTTGATAGGGCTATTTGATTAGGTGTAATTCTTTTTTATTTTAGATTATTTCGTTTGTTATTTTTCGTAATTTAGTGTTTTTTATTTTTTGTAATTTAGTCTTTTATTTTTTTGTAATTAGATACTTTGTAATTTTTAGAGTAGTGTTAGGATTTTTTTAAAATTATATTAGTTTAATTGTTAGTTTAAACTTAGTTTTTTTTAATTTGACAGGTACATTTTAATTTAATTTAAGATAGGGAAATTGTAATTTTAATCTAAAGTTAGGGGGGCATTAGGTTTAGGGGTTACTAGTTTAATTTAGTTTATTGCAATGTGGGGGGCTTTCGGTTTAGGGGTTAATAGTTTACTTTGGTATACTTAATTTTGGGGGCTTGCGGTTTAGGGGTTAATAGATTTATTATAGTGGCGGCGGTGTAGGGCTTAATAACTTTAGTACAGTGGGGGCAATGTGGGCGGACGGCAGATTAAGGGTCAATAATATTTAAATAATGTTTGCGATTCGGGAGAGCGGCGGTTTAGGGGTTAATTACTTTATGATAGTGGTGACAATTTTTAGGGAGCGGCGGAATAGGGGTTAATTTTTTTTAGTGGCGGCGATGTCGGGAGCGGCAGATTAGGGGTTAATAGGTAGTTTAGGGGTTAATAGGTAGTTTTTGGGTGTTTAGTGCACTTTGTAGCAATTTAGTTATGATGTTTTATGTTACAGATTTGTAGCGTAAAACTCATAACTACTGCTTTTAGATGGCGTTACGGATCTTGTCTTTATAGACTGTAATGCAGGTTTTTTTAGCCTGACCGCAAAACTCGTAATGGCAGCGCTATGGGAATCCCATGAAAAAAACATAATTTTTACTGACGTTGCGTTACAGTCTAAAAGACTTGCGTTACACCTATACCGACAAAACTTGTAATGACTGCAGTGCTGTTTTAACTCTGAAATTACCATTTTTTCAGCATTAAAACATGAATGCACAACTCATAATCTAGCTGATTGATTGCTATGCTTAGTTTTGTTAACCGTTTTATTATTCTTTCTTTGAATTTGTAAATAGCACAAGCTATATATATTTTGCTTGTTAATATTGCAATAATGTATTAAAATTTATTAGTGATTTAAAATAGTTGATTTTCTATGGTGTAATGACAGGTTTCTAGAATTAATTTTTGTAACTGTATTTTGCCTTTACACATACAGTTATAAAAGACATGATAAACCCACAACCTTTTTTGGGCAACACAATTATATGACCAAACGTGTTTTAATAATAGCTCTATGCTACTGAACTTCAGAAGAGCGTGCATTAATGAAACTCAGCATATCTTCTTCATATATCCTCAACTTCGTCCATGTTTGTGATACAGCAATATAATATACTCTAACTACCATCCAATTAGTGTATACACTCTTTAAGAACCTGCACTTAAGGTCAGCCATTTTTTATATAAATGACTGCCTCTTAGGGATGTGCTCATTTAAGTTAGTAAAATCTTAGTATTCCTTGTATTATAAATCATCATTAAGATTTCTAAATTATCATCTGCAAGTGTGTCATACAATGTATCTACCACTTTGATATTCAGTAAAGTCAACATAAAGTTTAAGATTAGTTTTAGCAAATGTACTGTAGCTTGCATATTTTGTGTTTCAGCTATTAAATCATGTATTTATATAGCAATTTTAACCAGAGCTTAAATAATGTAACATGCTTTTATAGGGAAATAAAAGTCAAATTTGAAATTCACAATAGTTTCATAACAAGTATTGTTTAACCATAAGATGATTTCAATTTGTTTTTTATATCACTGCTTATGAGACTAACTTTTATAGTTCACTCTTCTCATCATTATTATGATTGTAGGTGACTTGATTTAGCTCACTGAGGGCTAGATTTAGAGTTTTCTCGGTAAGGACCCGCGTAGCTAACGCCGGCTTTTTTCTGGCCGCACCATAAAAATAACTCTGGTATTGAGAGTCCACATAAAGGCTGCGTTAGGCTCCAAAAAAGGAGCGTAGAGCATTTTTAACGCAGCTTCAACTCTCGATACCAGAGTTGCTTACGCAAGCGGCCAGCCTCAAAAACGTGCTCGTGCACGATTCCCCCATAGGAAACAATGGGGCTGTTTGAGCTGAAAAAAAACCTAACCTGCAAAAAAGCCGCGTTCAGCTCCTAACGCAGCCCCATTGTTTGCTATGCGGAAACACCTCCTACGTCTGCACCTAACACTCTAACATGTACCCCGAGTCTAAACACCCCTAACCTTACACTTATTAACCCCTAATCTGCCGCCCCCGCTATCGCTGACCCCTGCATATTATTATTAACCCCTAATCTGCCGCTCCGTAAACCGCCGCTACTTACATTATCCCTATGTACCCCTAATCTGCTGCCCTAACATCGCCGACCCCTATATTATATTTATTAACCCCTAATCTGCCCCCCACAACGTCGCCTCCACCTGCCTACACTTATTAACCCCTAATCTGCCGAGCGGACCTGAGCGCTACTATAATAAAGTTATTAACCCCTAATCCGCCTCACTAACCCTATAATAAATAGTATTAACCCCTAATCTGCCCTCCCTAACATCGCCGACACCTAACTTCAATTATTAACCCCTAATCTGCCGACTGGAGCTCACCGCTATTCTAATAAATGTATTAACCCCTAAAGCTAAGTCTAACCCTAACACTAACACCCCCCTAAGTTAAATATAATTTACATCTAACGAAATTAATTATCTCTTATTAAATAAATTATTCCTATTTAAAGCTAAATACTTACCTGTAAAATAAATCCTAATATAGCTACAATATAAATTATAATTATATTATAGCTATTTTAGGATTAATATTTATTTTACAGGCAACTTTGTAATTATTTTAACCATGTACAATAGCTATTAAATAGTTAAGAACTATTTAATAGTTACCTAGTTAAAATAATTACAAAATTACCTGTAAAATAAATCCTAACCTAAGTTACAATTAAACCTAACACTATACTATCATTAAATTAATTAAATAAAATACCTATAATTACCTACAATTAAACCTAACACTACACTATCAATACATTAATTAAATACAATATCTACAAATAACTACAATGAAATAAACTAATTAAAGTACAAAAAATAAAAAAGAACTAAGTTACAAAAAATAAAAAAATATTTACAAACATAAGAAAAATATTACAACAATTTTAAACTAATTACACCTACTCTAAGCCCCCTAATAAAATAACAAAGACCCCCAAAATAAAAAATGCCCTACCCTATTCTAAATTACTAAAGTTCAAAGCTCTTTTACCTTACCAGCCCTGAACAGGGCCCTTTGCGAGGCATGCCCCAAGAAGTTCAGCTCTTTTGCCTGTAAAAAAAAAATACAATACCCCCCCCCCAACATTACAACCCAACACCCACATACCCCTAATCTAACCCAAACCCACCTTAAATAAACCTAACACTAAGCCCCTGAAGATCATCCTACCTTGTCTTCACCTCACCAGGTATCACCGATCCGTCCTGGCTCCAAAATCCTCATCCAACCCAAGCGGGGGCTGGCGATCCATCATCCGGTGGCTGAAGAGGTCCAGAAGAGGCTCCAAAGTCTTCATCCTATCCGGGAAGAAGAGGCGATCCGGACCGGCAACCATCTTGATCCAAGCGGCATCTTCTATCTTCATCCGATGACGACCGGCTCCATCCTGAAGACCTCCACCGCGGACCCATCTTCTTCCGGCGATGTCCAACTGAAGAATGACGGTTCCTTTAAGGGACGTCATCCAAGATGGCGTCCCTCGAATTCCGATTGGCTGATAGGATTCTATCAGCCAATCGGAATTAAGGTAGGAATATTCTGATTGGCTGATGGAATCAGCCAATCAGAATCAAGTTCAATCCGATTGGCTGATCCAATCAGCCAATCAGATTGAGCTTGCATTCTATTGGCTGTTCCGATCAGCCAATAGAATGCAAGCTCAATCTGATTGGCTGATTGGATCAGCCAATCAGATTGAACTTGATTCTGATTGGCTGATTCCATCAGCCAATCAGAATATTCCTACCTTAATTCCGATTGGCTGATAGAATCCTATCAGCCAATCGGAATTCGAGGGACGCCATCTTGGATGACGTCCCTTAAAGGAACCGTCATTCTTCAGTTGGACGTCGCCGGAAGAAGATGGGTCCGCGGTGGAGGTCTTCAGGATGGAGCCGGTCGTCATCGGATGAAGATAGAAGATGCCGCTTGGATCAAGATGGTTGCCGGTCCGGATCGCCTCTTCTTCCCGTATAGGATGAAGACTTTGGAGCCTCTTCTGGACCTCTTCAGCCACCGGATGATGGATCGCCAGCCCCCGCTTGGGTTGGATGAAGATTTTGGAGCCAGGACGGATCGGTGATACCTGGTGAGGTGAAGACAAGGTAGGATGATCTTCAGGGGCTTAGTGTTAGGTTTATTTAAGGGGGGTTTGGGTTAGATTAGGGGTATGTGGGTGGTGGGTTGTAATGTTGGGGGGGGTATTGTATGGTTTTTTTTACAGGCAAAAGAGCTGAACTTCTTGGGGCATGCCCCGCAAAGGGCCCTGTTCAGGGCTGGTAAGGTAAAAGAGCTTTGAAGTTTAGTAATTTAGAATAGGGTAGGGCATTTTTTATTTTGGGGGTCTTTGTTATTTTATTAGGGGGCTTAGAGTAGGTGTAATTAGTTTAAAATTGTTGTAATATTTTTCTTATGTTTGTAAATATTTTTTTATTTTTTGTAACTTAGTTCTTTTTTATTTTTTGTACTTTAGTTAGTTTATTTCATTGTAGTTATTTGTAGATATTGTATTTAATTAATGTATTGATAGTGTAGTGTTAGGTTTAATTGTAGGTAATTATAGGTATTTTATTTAATTAATTTAATGATAGTATAGTGTTAGGTTTAATTGTAACTTAGGTTAGGATTTATTTTACAGGTAATTTTGTAATTATTTTAACTAGGTAACTATTAAATAGTTCTTAACTATTTAATAGCTATTGTACATGGTTAAAATAATTACAAAGTTGCCTGTAAAATAAATATTAATCCTAAAATAGCTATAATATAATTATAATTTATATTGTAGCTATATTAGGATTTATTTTACAGGTAAGTATTTAGCTTTAAATAGGAATAATTTATTTAATAAGAGATAATTAATTTCGTTAGATGTAAATTATATTTAACTTAGGGGGGTGTTAGTGTTAGGGTTAGACTTAGCTTTAGGGGTTAATACATTTATTAGAATAGCGGTGAGCTCCAGTCGGCAGATTAGGGGTTAATAATTGAAGTTAGGTGTCGGCGATGTTAGGGAGGGCAGATTAGGGGTTAATACTATTTATTATAGGGTTAGTGAGGCGGATTAGGGGTTAATAACTTTATTATAGTAGCGCTCAGGTCCGCTCGGCAGATTAGGGGTTAATAAGTGTAGGCAGGTGGAGGCGACGTTGAGGGGGGCAGATTAGGGGTTAATACATATAATATAGGGGTCGGCGATGTTAGGGCAGCAGATTAGGGGTACATAGGGATAATGTAGCTGGCGGCGCTTTGCGGTCGGCAGATTAAGGGTTAATAAGTGTAGGTAGCTGGCGGTGACGTTGTGGGGGGCAGATTAGGGGTTAATAAATATAATATAGGGGTCGGCGGTGTTAGGGGCAGCAGATTAGGGGTAAATAAGGCTAACGTAGGTGGCGGTCGGCAGATTAGGGGTTAAAAAAATTTAATCGAGTGGCGGCGATGTGGGGGGACCTCGGTTTAGAGGTACATAGGTAGTTTATGGGTGTTAGTGTACTTTAGAGTACAGTAGTTAAGAGCTTTATAAACCGGCGTTAGCCCAGAAAGCTCTTAACTACTGACTTTTTTCCTGCGGCTGGAGTTTTGTCGTTAGAGTTCTAACGCTCACTTCAGACACGACTCTAAATACCGGAGTTAGAAAAATCCCATTGAAAAGATAGGATACGCAATTGACGTAAGGGGATCTGCGGTATGGAAAAGTCGCGGCTGAAAAGTGAGCGTCAGACCCTATTTTGAGTGACTCCAAATACCGGAGGTAGCCTAAAACCAGCGTTAGGAGCCTCTAACGCTGGTTTTCACGGCTAACGCCAAACTCCAAATCTAGGCCTGAGTATGCTCAAAGGTCCATTCAGTAAAAAAAAATCATCCCAGGATGATTAAAGTCTGCCTCTGAGGTAGAAGAAAGATTAGAAACGGTTTTGTACCAAAAACAACAGAGGGCCACCCTAATTGTAGATATTAAGAAATTACAAGATTGTATACGCCCCTTAGCTGTAAAACCAGAGTTTAAGGGGTATGTTGATAAAATTAGGAAAGTTATGGAGGAGTTTAAGGAGAACCTATGGTATTTTAAAAACATCAAAAAATCTAGGGATAAGGAGGATTATGAAAAGGGTAAGGTTTATAGGTGGACATATACAGGAGGGAGAAAAAGGTATAGGGGGAACCCAGGAAGGCAAGACACTAATAAAGTAAGATTCAATGAAACAGACACAGAAGACCACTATGATTCCTCAGACTCAGAGAGAATAGTACTGAGGAATCAATAAATAAAGCTACCTTTGTCTTACAAACCCCAGATGCCAGTGAAGGGAGAATTGCAACAACATCCCAGGTCTCAAAAATCCAGAAGGGCATATTGCAGGCAAGAGAAAAAGAAAAACACACAGGGTACGTAGAGGTGGCAGACATAGGGGTAAACAAAGGGATCCCCACAAATCAATAGGGAGCACAGCACTGGTATCCTCGCAGACAGCGAAGGAACCAAAGTCGGAAATATGTTTAGAGTCAAAGAATGTAATCAATCTATCTTCAGTTAATTTAACTGCTACGCAGATTAAAATTCTATCACTGGGCCTTAACTTTGCTCCCTCCTCTCATTTTGATCTATCCCAGACAATTATAGACACTAATACATTTGTGAGATCACTGCTACTTAAGAAACATTTCTTTGATTTGTCTGAAACTGTTAACAACAGTATTGACTCTTTAGGAAGTAGTGAGACCTTAAGTGTCACTAATGATATAACCAATGATACCTTTTCTTTTGTTTATGTATGTGCAGAGATTGATCTGATGTAATTACAAAGGGATGGAGGTAATGATACTGATGTTACAATACATACGAATGTAAACTTAAAAAACTTTAAAGATAAATCCTCTTTGTATCCCAAACATGCTAGAAATAACAGTGTATAGGTGTTTCACAAGACTATAGAAAAGGAACTGATTTACATGAAAAAGTAATGAGTAAACAGGATGCTTTGAAACTTGATAATTTGAATAAACAAGAAAGAATTGCCCTTAACAATTGCAAACCAATCTGGCAATAGTTATACGCAATTCTGACAAGGGGAAATGTAGTCGTTCTTAACAAAGGTGACTACATGGCGGAGGCTCACAGGCAGCTTCATAACACTGATGTATATAAGAAATTACAAACAAATCCCACCTTTAAATACAGAAAGATCTTACATGACCTGTTAGACTGGGGGGTTATGATTGGTGCAATAACCAAGGTCAATTTTGATTATTTATTAGTAGAACATCCTATTGTACCTATATTTCACTATCTCCCCAAAATTCATAAGAGCATTACATCTCCCCCAGACTGCCCAATAGTGGCAGGAATAGGATCTCTTAATGAGCCACTTTGTGCTATGATAGATGCCTCTTTGCAACCTATTGTTTTGGATTTGAAGAGCTATACAAGGGACACTACGGATCTAATCAGGCAGATTGAACAGGTGAAATGGTCAGATGACTACTATATTGTCACAATAGACGTAGTGTCCTTGTATACTTCTATTCCACATGACAAAGGCATTCTAGCAGTAGAATCATGTTTGGATGTATACACCAACTATGACGAAAACTGTAAGGAATTTATTTTGAAATCGATTGAATTCTTGTTGAGCCATAATTTTTTTCCTTTTTGAGGGGGATTACTATCAATAAAGACAGGGTACAGCCATGGGGCAAAATTTGCCCCCACATATGCCAAATTATATCTTGGCTGGTGGGAGCTGTCCAGGATCTTTGGCTATGGTAATCCTTTCAGGGAAAACATTATTCATTACAGTCGTTACATTGACGATTTGTTGTTTATATTTAAAGTGGAGGATAAACAGATATTTGACTTTTTTTGCATATCTGTCTCAAAATCAATTAAATTTAAAATCCACCATGGAGATGAGTAAGAAACAAATGCCCTTTCTCGATGTACTACTGAAAGCAGACATTACTGGTAATAAAATGGAGGTAGAGCTTTATAGGAAACAAAGTGCTGGAAATACTCTCCTAAAAGCAAACTCCAGCCATCCTAAACATGTCATAAGGGCTATCCCTAAGGGCCAGTACATGAGAACCAAACAAAATTGCAGCACAGTAGAGTGCTATGATATTCATTCTGAAAAAACTACAGAGCGATTTTATGAGAGAGGGTACACTTTACAACATTTAACTGAAGCAAAGTCACAGGTAGATTTAATGAGCAGAGCTGATATGTTGAAACAAAAAAGGTAAACACATACCGCTAGATTTAGAGTTTTGTCGGTAAAAACCTGCGTAGCTAACGCTGCTTTTCTCCCAACGCACCCTTCCAACAACGCTGGTATTTAGAGTTGTCTGAGGGGCTGTGTTAGGCTCAAAAAAGGGTGCGTTGAGCCTAATTTAGCTCCACTTCAACCCATAATACCAGCTTTGCTTACGGTAGCGGTAAGCTGGGAAAACGTGCTCGTGCACGATATCCCCATAGGAAACAATGGGGCATTTTGGGCTGAAAAAAAACCTAACACCTGCAAAAAAGCAGCGTTCAGCTCTTAACGCAGCCCAATTGTTTCCTATGGGGAAACACTTTCTAAGTCTACACCTAACACCCTAACATGAACCCCGAGTCTAAACACCCCTAACCTTACACTTATTAACCCCTAATCTGCCTCCCCCACTATCGCTGACACCTGCATTATACTATTAACCCCTAATCTGCCGCTCTAGACACCGCCGCAACCTACATTATCCCTATGAACCCCTAATCTGCTGCCCCTAACACCGCCGACCCCTATATTATATTTATTAACCCCTAATCTGCCCCCCAACGTCGCCGCTACCTTACCTACACTTTTTAACCCCTAATCTGCCGACCGGACCTCGCCGCCACTATAATAAATGTATTAACCCCTAAACCACCGCACTCCTGCCTCGCAAACACTATAATAAATAGTATTAACCCCTAATCTGCCCTCCCTAACATTGCCGCCAACTGCCTACAATTATTAACCCCTAATCTCCAGCAACGTCGCCGCTACTATAATAAATTTATTAACCCCTAAACCTAAGTCTAACCCTAACCCTAACACCCCCCTAAGTTAAATATAATATAAATGAAACTAAATAATATTCCTATTAATAACTAAATTAATCCTATTAGGATTTATATTTATTTTAAAGGCAACTTTGTATTTATTTTAACTAGGTACAATAGCTATTAAATAGTTAATAACTATTTAATAGCTACCTAGTTAAAATAAATACAAAATTACCTGTAAAATAAATCCTAACCTAAATTACAATAAAACCTAACACTACACTATCATTAAATTAATTAAATAAATTACCTACAATTACCTAAAATAAAATACAATAAAATAAACTATTCTATAATACAAAAAACAAACAAACACTAAATTACAAAAAATAAAAAAGAATTACAAGCAGTTTAAACTAATTACACCTAATCTAAGCCCCCAAATAAAATAAAAAAGCCCCCAAAAATAAAAAAATTCCCTACCCTATTCTAAAATACAAAAGTAATCAGCTCTTTTACCAGTCCTTAAAAGGGTTTTTTTTGCGTGGCATTGCCCCAAAGTAATAAGCTCTTTTACCTGAAAATAAAAATACAATACCCCCCCAACATTACAACCCTCCACCCACATACCCCTACTCTAACCCACCCAAACCCCAAAAAAAATATTTTGGGGGGCTTTTTATTTTATTAGGGGGCTTAGATTAGGTGTAATTAGTTTAAACTGCTTGTTTTTTTTTTCTTTTTTGTAATTTAGTGTTTGTTTTTTTGTATTATAGAATAGTTTATTTTATTGTATTTTATTTTAGGTAATTGTAGGTAATTTATTTAATTAATTTAATGATAGTGTAGTGTTAGGTTTATTTGTAACTTAGGTTAGGATTTATTTTACAGGTAATTTTGTATTTATTTTAACTAGGTAGCTATTAAATAGTTATTAACTATTTAATAGCTATTGTACCTAGTTAAAATAAATACAAAGTTGCCTGTAAAATAAATATAAATCCTAAAATAGCTACAATGTAATTATTATTTATATTGTAGCTATATTAGGGTTTATTTTATAGGTAAGTATTTAGTTTTAAATAGGATTAATTTAGTTATTAATAGGAATATTATTTTGTTTCATTTAAATTATATTTAACTTAGGGGGGTGTTAGGGTTAGACTTAGGTTTAGGGGTTAATAAATTTATTATAGTAGCGGCGACGTTGCTGATGGGAGATTAGGGGTTAATAATTGTAGGTAGGTGGCTGTGATGGTAGGGAGGGCCGATTAGGGGTTAATACTATTTATTATAGTGTTTGCGAAGCGGGAGTGCGGCGGTTTAGGGGTTAATACATTTATTATAGTGGCGGCGAGGTCCGGTCGGCAGATTAGGGGTTAATAAGTGTAGGTAAGGTAGCAGCAACATTGGGGGGGCAGATTAGGTGTTAATAAATATAATATAGGGGTCGGCGGTGTTAGGGGCAGCAGATTAGGGGTTCATTGGGATAATGTAGGTGGCGGCAGGGTCCGGTCGGCAGATTAGGGGTTACATTTTTTTTTATAGTGGCGGCGATGTGGGGGGGCCTCAGTTTAGGGGTACATAGGTAGTTTATGGGTGTTAGTGTACTTAAGAGCACAGTAGTTAAGAGTTTTGTATTCACGCGTTAGCCCATAAAGCTCTTAACTACTGACTTTTTTTTGTCGGTAGGAGTCTTGTCGGTAGAGGGTCTACCGCTCACTTCTCCCAAGACTCCAAATACCGGCGTTAGGCAGATCCCAATGAAAAGATAGGATACACAATTGGCGTAAAGGGGATCTGCGGTAGCCTGGAATCGCGGTAGGGAAGTGAGCTGTAGACCCTTTCCTGCCTGACTCTAAATACCAGTGGGCGGTAAAAAGCAGCGTTAGGACCCCTTAACGCTGCTTTTGACGGCTAACTCAGAACTCTAAATCTAGGTGATACTGATTTTCTTAAGAAGCCTGTTTTTATTACAGCTTATAGCAGGGAACATAGTATCATTTGCGATATTATTAGAAAATCACTACCTATATTGCGAGTAGACGAGACTCTGGATAAAATTGTGGAGAATGGCTGTAAATTTGTGACGAGAAAGTCAAAAGCCTTATCAAACATCCTCTCTCCATCAATGTTACCCATAGAAAACATAAGGAATTGGCTCAAACCTAAACAAGTTTTTTCAAATGTGGAAGCCGTAGGTGCAAATCTTGTACCTATGCAACCTTAGGCGACACATTTACATCCACAAATGATGAGAAAGCATTTAAACTCAAGAATTACGTTAACTGTAATACCTTGTATGCTGTGTATTTATGGACATGCAAACTTTGTATAATAAAGTATGTCGGTCAAACGACAAGACCTCTCAAAAAAAAAGATTTCTGGAACATTTGAGATCCATAGGGAATGAAGAATCAGATACCCCTGTGGCTTTACACTTCCGTAATTCACATAATGGAGATAGTCAGTCTTTGACGTTTCAGGGCATACAACATGTCAAGAGGCAAGTCAGGGGAGGTAATAGAATAAAACTTCTATGTCTGAAGGAAGTTTATTGGATATTCCATTTAAACACTAGGGTCCCCAGAGGTTTAAATCTGGATCGGGACATAAAGTTATAGGTTGATTAAATAGTAATACCCTTCCTGCATTGATATGGGATTTCTTGGTTTCCTAATATTGGTAAATATTATACATTCTACTCTTATCCAATTTAATGTTATATATACCATAGTGGTTTCCTACTTTCTTATATTCTGGATGAATATGTGCTCTCTGAAATCCCATGTATAGGTCATTTTGTGCATATATATATACATGTTTATAGTTTTCATTTAAATAGAGAATAAAGTATAAATGCACATATTGTTCCTTTGAACCAGGTTACAATGGAAGGTTGTGTTATAGTTATTCATTACAATTATAATGTGTACCAATATAAAGATATAGATATATTTATTGGAGAAATGTTATGTCACATTTTGAAAGTATTTTATGTACATATTATACATCATATTGTATGATTGTATTTATATTCTCCCCAGTAGGTAATATCGTAAAATATTTGAACCAGGTTATAATGGAAGGATATGGAATAGCTATTGTGATATGTACCTATATAAAGATATAGAAATATTTACTGGAGAAAGGTTATGTTACATCTTGAAAGTCCTTAATGTATAAATTATATGCTATACTGCATGAGTGTATTAACATTTTCCCCAGTAACATTGTAAAATATTCTGAGAGTTCCGTTTACTTTACTTTGCATGAGACACGTAATAGACAGAGGTGTGTCTATACCCCTTAAATAGGGATGTGTGTCTACATGCAAATTGTGGGTCATTGAGAAAGTTAAGAACAAACGAAACGCGTTTGACCTGACATGTTTACAGTCCCCTATTTTAAGCAATATTCAATAAAAGCTTTTTTATGGCACACTAAAGCATCCTGTCTTTATCCCTGTCCGGCATTTCCTGAGTGCGAGGATATCATTTCTATTGTTTTACTTTACCTGGGCAGTTTGGTGAAGCTCCCTTCATTCACTGTGCACCAAGCCGGATCAAAGCAAAAAGTAGTGAGTTTCGGTGGGGAGCACTGAGGTTGGGACACCTTACAGCGTTACGTGTGAGGCAAGAAGTTAGCTTACAATCCGTACAAGCCGGAACAGAGAGGGTCTTCCAGCGCAAAGAGCGCTTACCAAGGATTGATTACTAGAAGCGGTTTTAAGACTGCTGCTTCTTAAGTTGCAGTTGTACGCTTGTTCACCGTAAGCACGCATAAGCTGCATTCACAGCTTGATAAATAGACCTACTAGTTGTGAATTCACTTTTGACTATAAATATAATTTGCCTTTAAAATACTGACTCTACTTGATTAATGGAAAAAAAACTCTTCTTGATCTATCAAATACTAACTCTACTTGAGTAATATGAAATCAGGAATTTTCAACAGATCTCCAAGGATCATTTTATTTGCCTCTAAGCACAGACATTCATTATAATTTGCATATTGTAAACTGAATTTGTTATGTCAGCTAAACATATGCCCCTCAAAAGATGGTAAAATATTTTTGGTAAAAAACATTGGTAAAATATTTTTTGGTAAAATATTTATCTAAACCTAAATACATAGTTCATTATATATAGGTATAGATATATACAGATAAATATAGGAATGTGTATTTAAAAATACTTAGAACATATGCCCCTATGTGAAGAACATTGGAATGTGAAATATTTACAGTACAAACACAATTTAACACTTTATTAAATATGAATATTGCATAAATATGTTTTTCATGTTTTCAGCTACTTGACTGCAAAGGGCTCCAATGTACTTATATGTCTATATGTATACATATGTATTTATGTGTTTTTATGTGAATATATGTCTGTAAATACATATACACCTATAAATACATAAATACAAATGTAAACACATATACACACACACACAAATGTATAGATATACACATATATATATTTAGACAAGTATACTGTATGTATATGTACGCATACCTTTTTTTCTAACACCTGAGACCTCATATCTTTGAGCCCTTATAACTTTTTATTGCAATTTAAAAAAATATTTTTTACTAGATTGTGATATTATGGGTGTAACTATATATTTTTAATGTATTTTTGATGTGTTTTGTAAAACTTTTTATTCAAGCGTAACAGTTAACCAGAGCTCTGAACCCGTCTCACATTAAATTCAATTGCACTTAAGTGAACGTGTTTACTTTTAACTTGTAATATGCACGCTACTTCTTTAGCTTGCAAACACCCACAATAAACCATTTATGGCTTGCGCGCAACTGTTAGCATGCCACTCATAATCTACCTCATAATCACCAAGATTACAAGTTGTGCGCTAAACCTGGTGTGTAAATAACGCAAAAAAAATTGCGGTATCACACTCTCCATAGCGCTGCCATTACAAGTTACTGAAAAACCTTCTTTTGTTGTGTGGTATGGTGCGTTAAACTCCATACCGCACAAAAGCCAAGGCCTGACTTGACGTGCTCATGCACGTTTTCCCCCATAGACATCAATGGAGAGAAAAACCTGTTTCCCGGAATGGCAATCGCTGTAACGCAATCCCCATTGATGTCTATGGGGAAAAGAATGTTAAGTAAAAACCTTACACCCTAACATAAACCCCTAGTCTAAATACCCCTAATCCGCCTCCCCCCGACATTGCCGACACTAAATAAAGTTATTAACCCCTAAACAGCTGGCCCCCACATCGCTACTACTATAATAAACCTAATAACCCCTAAACCGCCATCCCCCACAACGCAATAAACCTAATTAAACTATTAACCCCTAAACCTCCATCCCCACAATGAAAATAACTAATTTAATCACTAAGCCCCCTAACACCCCCTAAATTAACCCAATTACATAAAATTTTAAAAATACTAAGTTAAAATTAACATTAAAAATCCTAACATTTCTTTAAAAAAAAAAACTAAGATTAAGGATCCTCGATTGGAGGATACATGGATCTCAAAAACGTTGGGTTCACCTGGAAGAATATCCATATAAAGACCTGAATCTCCGCTCTGTATGCTGGTCCCCCCGATTTGAAAACATAATCCACAACGTAGACAATCCAATAACTAAAGAGACCTTATTACAGTGGGGGAAAACGAATAAAATTAACCCTTACCTTTCATCCAACCCCTCCCCACTCACTTCCCTGACACATAATACTGAGTTTTCTCTGGCTGACTTGGGGACTGTCCCCTCCGACCCACACCAACACTCCGACATTGCGATACACCACCTCTCAGAGAATGAACACTTACTCCCACACACCACACTTCAGGAGCGGAACTTCACTTGGGCCAACAACTGGTTCAACTATAGAAGACTTCATAATTATATTACAACTCATAAATCCAGCAATAACATGCTCAGACCTATGACTAGACTGGAGACGTTGATAACATCACCTACCCCTCTAAGGCATACCTTATCTAAAATTTATTCTATTTTAACCCAACCTCCCCCGGGGTACTTACCTGGTGCGATCGAATCATGGGAAAGGGAGTTAGGAGTTATAATTCTTCCCCAAGTAGCATCATCTATATTTATAAACACTATGTCATCCTCCTCATCGGCAGCCCTTCTAGAGATGAATTATAAAATCCTTCATAACTGGTATCTTACACCTAGACGACTATATAAACTATACCCTACAACCGGGAATAGATGCTGGCGCTGCGGGCACTCGGGGAGTGGAATGGGCCACATGTGGTGGTGGTGCAACAGCATCACTTGGTTCTGGAGAACTCTTCTTGGTGAAATTGAGAAAATTTTCCAATTCATACTCCCCTTTGATCCCTTAATATTTCTTCTAAATAAACACATCAAACTCCCCTCCAAGTCCCATATCATTTTGCTTCGCATATTCACAAATAGTGCTAAAGCACTTATTGCAAAGAACTGGAAATCCCAAACCCCCCCTAATATCACAATGTGGAGAAACAAAGTTAGCGATCTTATAGAACTAGAGGAATATAAAGCTTTTAGATTGGACACTAGGGATCATTATATTAATGCACAAAATATGTGGACTCAATATATAGCTTCAGAAAGCTCTCTTTAGTCACTCACCCACTACGGAGTTTCCACTTACCTTCACATACTTACCCACTCAGATAGAGAATTTTCACTGATTGACGGTACATTTTTCAGACATGTTGTGTAATACTGGTTTGAAACTATGATATGGCATGGTAGACAGTTGTTTTTCTACTTGTCTATGCTTTGGTTATCTTAACTTCTAATTTACATGTTTTAAGAAAATGTTACTCTAACCTGATATTTTGACTGTTTTATTTTGTTATTGTCATTTATTTTCATTTGTGATCTGTATCTCTGAACGGATTTTGTATTCTTGAAATATACCAATAAAAAACAACTTGGATTAAAAAAAAAAACTAAGATTAAATTAAAATAAATAAATCTAAAACTACAAAAAATAAAAGTCTAAAATTACAGAAAAAAATAAGCCAAATTATCAAAAATAAAAAAATAAACCTAATCTAATACCCATATAAAAATAAAAAAGCCCCCCCCAAATAAAACACCCCCTAATCTAACACTAAGCTAACAATAGCCCTTAAAAGGGCCTTTGTAGGGCATTTCTCTAAGTTAAACAGCTCTTTTACCTAAAAAAAAATACTATGAACCCCCTAACAGTAAAACCAAACCCCATCCACCAAAAATTCCCCAAAATAAAAAAAATAACACTAAAAAACCTAAGCTTCCCATTGCCCCTAAAGGGGCATTTGTATGGGCATTGCCCTTAAAAGGGCAATCAGCTCTATTGCAGCCCACTTAAATAAAAAATAGCTAATCTAAAAAAACAAAACACCCCCCAAAAAAAAGCCTAAATCTAACCCCCAAATAGGTACTCACCGTTCCTAAAGACCTGTTAATGTTAGGATTTTTAATTTTAACTTAGTATTTTTTTATTTTATGTAATTGGTGTTAATTTAGGGGGTGTTAGGTTAGGGGGCTTAGTGATTTAATTAATTATTTGCGTTGTGGGGGGAGTGCGATTTAGGGAATAATAGTTTAATTAAGTTTATTGCGTTGTGGGCGGATGGCGGTTTAGGGGTTAATAGTTTAATTAGGTTTATTGCGTTGTGGGGATGGCGGTTTAGGGGTTAATAGTGTAATTAGGTTTATTGCGTTGAGGGGGGTGGTGGTTTAGGGGTTAATAGGTTTAGTTTAGTAATAGCGATGTGCGGGGCCGGTGGGTTAAGGGTTAATAGGTTTATTTTAGTAGTAGTGATGTGGGGGGTGGGCGGTTTAAGGGTTAATAGGTTTATTTTGAGTTGGCGATGTGGGGGGTCGGCGGTTTAAGGCTTAATAGGTTTATTTAGTGTTGGTTATGTGGGGGTCGGCAGTTTAGGGGCTAGTAGGTTTATTTAGTGTTGGTTATGTGCGGGTTTGGCAGTTTAGGGGTTAATAGATTTAATTAGTGTTGGTTAGGTTGGGGGTCAGCGGTTTAGGGGTTAATGGGTTTAATATAGTATTTGCAAAGCGGGAGTGGCAGTTTAGGGGTTAATAGTGTAGTTTATGAGTGTTAGTGTAGTTTGTAACATTTTAGTTATGAGTTTTTTTAAACATTTTTGCTTTGAAAAATTCCTAACTACTGGTCTCAGATAGCATAATGGATCGCGGCGGTATAAGCTATAACGCTATAGTGTTATAACCGGACAGCACAACCTGTAATATAGGCACAATAAAAATCCTGCACTCAAAAGTAATTTTTTGAGTGTGGAATGGAGAGTTGCGTAAAGGCTAAAATGTTAGCGGTATAGCCGTACCGCCGTGACTTGTAATACAGGAGACCTGCATACTCCGTGCTCAATGGCCAAACTTGTAATTTTGCTGAATGTTTGCAAAATATTTCAATTATTTTTTAAGGCCATAGTGACAATGCATAGCTTTATAGCTGTCTAAGGAAACCTTTACTCTTAGGGGCATATTTATCAAGCTCCGTATGGAGCTTGAGGCCCCTTGTTTCCGGCAAACCTTCAGGCTCGCCGGACACAGAAGTTATGAAGCAGCGGTCTAAAGACAGCTGCTCCATTACTTGTCCGCCTGCTCTGAAGCGGCGGACAGAAATCAACCCGATTGAATGCGATCGGGTTGATTGACACCCCCTGCTAGCTGCTGGGAATCTGCAGGGGGCGGCATGGCACCAGCAGTTCACAAGAACTGCTGGTACAATGATAAACGTTGACAGCGTATGCTGTCAGCATTTATCGATGTGCAGCAATGTACAGCAGACATGATGCGCTACATTGATAAATATACCCCTTAGACAGCATAGTTTGGTGTTTAAATAAACCTTTTCTTCGTTTGTGTATTTTCGTAAAGTTTTTCAGTGTATTTCAATATCAGTTTATAACATTTGATGACTGAGTAAGTGTTATTATGGTAAAAATACCAGCCACAATCATTGTTAATAATAGACTCTCAGCCAGTTTTTCCTTGCTATCAGAAGGAGCAGCTATTGGGAACACCAACAAATCTAATAAGATGTCACTATATTTTTGTTGGTCACTTGAGATACATTGAGTAACTGTGACTTGCTATTAAAAAAGGCAGCAACTATAGGTTTTAATATTGGCTTCCTTTTGTGCATTGCATGAGATCTGGCTCATATGATGGAAAAATACAATGAAAATGCTAGTTAAAATAAGATGAATCCTTAAATTACAAATAAAGTTGTTGTGAAGACAACCCCTTATAGCTTTAATGTGCATTTATAATTTGTCCATAAAATAGGTTCTGACTTTTCCAATAAAAAAAAAACACCGAACACTGAGTGGGTCATAAAATGTATAAAACAGCAGCAATACAAGACATGACTTGTACTTATAAACAAAAGATCTTGAAATCTGTAAAAGGTCAAAAGTTACCAGACAAAAATAAAGTGTTGTAAAGAGGAGCCTCAAGGGAGGAACAATATTAAATGTGAAAAAAAATTCTGCGCATTTATCACATCAAAACCGCCTAAAGGGACCTGTCTATTGCAAGCAATATGTTTCTAACCCGCATTTATTCTTCTTGTCTACAGTGACTTTATCTAGAGAGAAATACAAAAAACAAAGTTAAAAGGAGCAATCTGTACAAACTGTACATTTATTTAAAGTACAGGGAATTTTCCACCAAGTATCTAAAAATGTACTTTTCTTATAAAGCAATACTATAGACTTGCTACACCACACCAGTTAGTTTTGTTTTTTTTCAACACACAAAGAAAAAAGGTTTTGTCTCTTTTTATCTGTTATACAGTATATATTGTAAATGATTGTTGAATTCCATTCATTCTAAACAAATTGTCTGTAGTATACATCTTATTTACGGCATTCTTTCTTATAGACACAGTAAAGGACAATATTTATTATTTTAAATATGATAAGTTCTTTCTTGCAGGGAATTAAAGACATTGGTGACTTGTTATATTATTAGGTCCTCAAGCAAGAAATACCTGGCTAAGCCCAAGTTCTGGAAAAATCTCGGAGATCACATCAGTGATAGGAAATATATCAGGGGATTTAACCATGGGAATGAAAACAGGATTTAAACAGTGAACCAGCTTATCCCCATCTACTCTCAGACTTTAACCTCTGAAGGAAATAAAGTTTCTTTAACCCCTTCCTGTCTGTGATATATTGCTAACATCGGAAGTTCCGATATAAACACTATTGGTAAAAATTATCCAATCCCGGCCTTGAAATCATGCAATCACACTATGGGGACTGTCTAGGCTGCTAGGGATGTCCCCAGGTCCAATTCCTGCTTTTGTCAAAGGGGAGGCTGCAGGACGCTGTATAAGGTATCACATTCCATGCTGTCCTAACGGCATTAAAGCCCATCGCTGTTAGGATGGCATGGCATCTAACAGCGTGAAGTGGTTAAAAATAAAACAAATATGCTCAATTTAAACAAATAAGTATATATATCAGATACATAACCAAAGGAAGATCCCTTATCAACAGACCAAATCTCTTCCTCTGAGGACATAGCAGCTTAACGACTAGAAAGATTAACCCCAGCAAACATGAGAGGCTATAAAATATATATTTTTTTCTGAACTTTTATGCTTACTTGAAGGAGGCATGGCGACCCACATTTCAGACACAAAAGACTGTATAAAATCCTTCATTTCAGGATTCAGTAGGATTTTCCTGTAAAAAACAAACAGAAGGAGCAGTAATACCTTTAGAAGCAAGAGCAGCATTAGATAGGTCAATGCATTAGAATAATAATACATTTATTGCAAAAATTAGTCTGAGATTAAAACCTCAGCTTATAAACAATACAATTACTTAACACTAAAGAAAAGTGTTCAAATGACCCAGCTTCTAAGACGATTGAGGAACAGAGTCAGAAGGCTCCATAACTGCAAGAACTTATACAGAAATTAAGTGCACAAAAACACAAGCATACAGCTAAACAGTAATATTCCCATTACAAAAAAAATCTTTAAAGAAATGGAAAGCACTTACCCCTTCTTAAAAAAACCTCAAAAGAATGTATACATTCTAAAATTATAGAAGTAGAGATGTGATAGAACCTGTTACCTGTTATCTAAATATTGTACACTAGTTGATAAGCCTGCCCAGAGAGCAGTCTATGTGTTGAAAATACAACTCCCCAAGCTACAAAAAATAGAAATACAGAAAAAAATAAACGAAGCAATCAAAAATAATAAAATTAAACCTAATCTAATACCCCAATAAAAATAAAAAAATCCGCCAAATTCTTTTTTTTAATTCTTATTGCGGGCGTTTTTTTTTTTTAAATCTACCATTTGCCTTCGCTGCATCCCGGTGGATTCTGAAAATGGCAGGGTGGTGAAAGAATCCACCTGCGTTTTTTTTTTTTTTTGTAATGCTCCGTTTGCCTTTGCTGCATTCTTTTGGCTGCGTGCACAGCCAACATTCTGTTAGATGCCTCGTGCTGCCAACATTCCTTTGAGGATGTGTGCACAACTGCCGACGGTGACAGACATTACAAACGCAATTATAGTATAGATAAGAAAGGAGGCAAGCATCAAACTGGTGTCATAAATTACAAAAGTACGCCAAAATGTACTCCAACGTACAAAGGCATGGAACATGCATGAGTCAAAAAAAGTATTTGCGGAAAAAAACAGTGCACAAATAGCCGTTAAGTGTTCAAAAATTTACGTGGCCAAAAACATGACGCAAAATTATAAATACTTAATAATAAACGGGAATAACCTAAAACATATCTAACTGTTCCAAGGTCATATACATATATAATAAATATATATATATATATAACAATAACCTAACAGGCTTATAGAGTGCTAAATATAAAATTTAAAAAATAAACTACTAACCAAAAGGCAGAATGTAAAGACAAAAAACAGCACATCCAAAGATTCAAGTGGTTTAATGAAAAAACAATGTGTGCATAGATTAAAAACACACTTACTAGAAGTATGTAAGAAAATTACATATAAAACATCCTCCAATGGCGTCCGCAATCTGTTTGGTGGCAGTCCTTAAAGTATTTCTTATGCAGTTCTCAGCATAGCAGCTATCTAATTCATATACTGAATGCTCTGCTGTTAGACTTCGGGGAATCCACTACGGATCCTGCTGGAGGACAAAATACCCAACGCGTTTCTTCCGGTATCGTCCGGACTTTGTCAATGGTTGTCTAGGGTTGCTCAAAACTTCCTCAGTAGCAGCATCCAATTGTAAAGAGACTTTAAGCAGCCAATTTGGATGCTAGTGCCAGGACTTGCAAGGGAGTATGCATCTGGCATGTGAAGGCACAGTCATATTATTGCCCTACTCAGTTTAAGGAAGTTTGCCATAAAATCTCTCAATAACCTAACAAGCTTATAGAGTGCCAAATATACATTTAAAAAATAAACTACTTACAAACAGGCACTCTGCTAATGGAGGAAACATTTGAAAGCCAAATTCAGTGCTTAAACATAGCAACAGAGGATCTGGAACTGGAGTTAATTAACGAAGCGACAGAAGGTGGCAAATTACAAGTCCCTGCGACATCCCTGGAAAGACTTGTGACTAAATCCCAATAGGGGAAATATATGCCACTACCAATACTCCAGATGAAGGGGCGTGTCCCTGAAACACTTTGTGGTTTTGAGTACCAGGCAAGTATTTTGTTTTGCTCGCTTTCATTTCGGAGGCAAATTGCAAGTCTGTTTTCATATACAAACATAATTTTTAAAAACTCTGGCCTAGATTTAGAGTTGGGTGGTAGCCGTCAAAACCAGCGTTAGAGGCTCCTAACGCTGGTTTTTACCGCCCTCTGGTATTTGGAGCCAGTCATTAAAGGGTCTAACGCTCACTTTCCAGTGACTTTCCACTTTCCAGTGACTTTTCCATACCGCAGATCCCCTTACGTCAATTGCGTATCCTATCTTTTCAATGGGATCTTTCTAACGCTGGTATTTAGAGTCGTGGCTGAAGTGAGCGTTAGAAATCTAACGACAAAACTCCAGCCGCAGAAAAAAGTCAGTAGTTAAGAGCTTTCTGGGCTAACGCCGGTTTATAAAGCTCTTAACTACTGTGTTCTAAAGTACACTAACACCCATAAACTACCTATGTACCCCTAAACCGAGGTCCCCCCACATCGCCACCACTATATTTAATTTTTTTTAACCCCTTATCTGCCGCTCCGTACACCGCCGCCAACTACGTTATCCCTATGTACCCCTAATCTGCTGCCCCTAACACCGCCGACCCCTATATTATATTTATTAACCCCTAATCTGCCCCCACAACGTCGCCGCCAGCTACCTACAATAATTAACCCCTAATCTGCTGACCGGAGCTCACCGCTAGTATAATAAATGTATTAACCCCTAATCCGCCTCACTCCCGCCTCAATAACCCTATAATAAATAGTATTAACCCCTAATCTGCCCTCCCTAACATCGCCGACAGCTAACTTCAAGTATTAACCCCTAATCTGCCGTTCGGAGCTCACCGCTACTCTAATAAATTGTTTAACCCCTTAAGCTAATTCTAACCCTAACACTAACACCCCCCTAAGTTAAATATAATTTTTATCTAACGAAATAAATTAAGTCTTATTAAATAAATTATTCCTATTTAAATCTAAATACTTACCTGTAAAATAAATCCTAATATAGCTACAATATAAATTATAATTATATCTTAGCTATTTTAGGATTAATATTTATTTTACAGGCAACTTTGTAATTATTTTAACCAGGTACAATAGATATTAAATAGTTAATAACTATTTAATAGCTACCTAGTTAAAATAATTACAAAATTACCTGTAAAATAAATCCTAACCTAAGTTACAATTAAACCTAACACTACACTATCAATAAATTAATTAAATAAACTACCTACAATTATCTACAATTAAACCTAACACTACACTATCAATAAATAAATTAAATACAATTCCTACAAATAAATACAATTAAATAAACTAACTAAAGTACAAAAAATAAAAAAGAACTAAGTTACAAAAAATATAAATATATATAAATATATAAATATTTACAAACATTAGAAAAAAATTACAACAATTTTAAACTAATTACACCTACTCTAAGCCCCCTAATAAAATAAAAAAGACCCCCAAAATAAAAAATGCCCTACCCTATTCTAAATTACAAAAGTTCAAAGCTCTTTTACCTTACCAGCCCTTAAAAGGGCCCTTTGCGGGGCATGCCCGAAAGAATTCAGCTCTTTTGCCTGTAAAAAAAACATACAATACCCCCCCCCAACATTACAACCCACCACCCACATACCCCTAATCTAACCCAAACCCCCCTTAAATAAACCTAAGACTAAGCCCCTGAAGATCTTCCTACCTTGTCTTCACCATGCCAGGTATCACATATCGTTCCAGGCTCCGAAATCTTCATTGGATGAAGATAGAAGATGCCGCTTGGAAGAAGATGGTTGCCGGTCCGGATCTACTCTTCTTCCCGGATAGGATGAAGACTTTAGAGCCTCTTCTGGACTTCTTCAGCCGTTGCTTGATAGAAGACTTCAGCCGGATGATGGATGTCTAGCCCCCGCTTGGGCTTGGATGAAGATTTCGAAACCTGGAACGATCGGTGATACCTGGCATGGTGAAGACAAGGTAGGAAGATCTTCAGGGGCTTAGTGTTAGGTTTATTTAAGGGGGGTTTGGGTTAGATTAGGGGTATGTGGGTGGTGGGTTGCAATGTTGGGGGGGTATTGTATGTTTTTTTTACAGGGAAAAGAGCTGAATTCTTTGGGGCATGCCCCGCAAAGGGCCCTTTTAAGGGCTGGTAAGGTAAAAGAGCTTTGAACTTTTGTAATTTAGAATAGGGTAGGGCATTTTTTTATTTTGGGGGTCTTTGTTATTTTATTAGGGGGCTTAGAGTAGGTGTAATTAGTTTAAAATTGTTGTAATTTTTTTCTAATGTTTGTAAATATTTTTTTATTTTTTGTAACTTAGTTCTTTTTTATTTTTTGTACTTTAGTTAGTTTATTTAATTGTATTTATTTGCAGGTATTGTATTTAATTAATTTATTGATACTGTAGTGTTAGGTTTAATTGTAGGTAATTGTAGGTATTTTATTTAATTTATTTATTGATAGTGTAGTGTTAGGTTTAATTGTAACTTAGGTTAGGATTTATTTTAAAGGTAATTTTGTAATTATTTTAACTAGGTAGCTATTAAATAGTTATTAACTATTTAATAGCTATTGTACCTGGTTAAAATAAATACAAAGTTGCCTGTAAAATAAATATTAATCCTAAAATAGCTACAATATAATTATAATTTATATTGTAGCTATATTAGGGTTTATTTTACAGGTAAGTGTTTAGATTTAAATAGGAATAATTTATTTAATAAGAGTTAATTTATTTCGTTAGATAAAAATTATATTTAACTTAGGGGGGTGTTAGTGTTAGGGTTAGACTTAGCTTTAGGGGTTAATACATTTATTATAGTAGCGGTGAGCTCCGATCGGCAGATTAGGGGTTAATTATTGTAGGTAGCTGGCGGCGACGTTGTGGGGGGCAGATTAGGGGATAATAAATATAATATAGGGGTCGGCGGTGTTAGGGGCAGCAGATTAGGGGTACATAACTATAATGTATGTTGCTGCGGTGTAGGGAGCGGCAGATTAGGGGTTAATAATAATATGCAGGTGTCAGCGATAGCGGGGGCGGAAGATTAGGGGTTAATAAGTGTAAGGTTAGGGGTGTTTAGACTCGGGGTACATGTTAGAGTGTTAGGTGCAGACGTAGGAAGTGTTTCCCCATAGAAAACTTTTCACTATTTTGTCTGCAAGTTGATCCTTTGCACTGGAGATCATGGAAACAATACAAGAAAATACAGAGCCTAAGACATTTGGATATACAGACATGGAGGCCGCGAGAATTACTACTTTGACTCGTGGCTCAAGGGACTTTCTGAAGTCTTCTCCTTCACAGGCAGTAGGTAAAAAGCTTGAATATTTAAGCAAGAAACATGTGGCTTTTGAGCTGCATGCAGTGACTTTGGCCGAATACCATAGGGTGAAACGTATCCCAAGAGGATTACGTATGCATACTAGACCCACTTTGATGACAGATAACCAAGAATACTGCCAGAAATTTGAGATGATTCTGAATAAATGCAGTTTTGATTTGATGGTGTTAACTGTGGAGTGTTTGCAAAAAGAGATCGATAAACAGAGTACACAGATAGAAGAGATGAAGAAGGAATTATTTGCAAACTTACCCGGTACAGAGATGGAGTCATTGATTTCTTCCCTTGACACACAGATGGATACGTTAAAGAAAGAGATCCAGGAACGGAAGAAACAGAAGTTTGCCCGGGATGAGAGTGACTATACTGCCGGAACTGTTTACCGCTGGCTGAGTGATCCGAGGAACAGATTTGGAGGGGACACTTCCGGTTTCCGGCGCCGCAGACAACGCAAGTCCGGGACAAGACAGAGTTCCAATAGCTCGGAGGGCACAACTTCTGAGTCCGGGTCGGGGGAATCAGGCACGGAACAACACACAAGCGACGTGGAGGCAGGAAACACAAGTGGAATCACCAAAGGAAAGATGAAGCGTCAACCGGGAGCTTCAGGCAGTCAGAGAGTGACAACCCGCAGAAACAAAATGTAACTATCAATTTAAGCAATGTTACACTTACTTCTACAGAACAGGGTTTACTCGATAAGGGCCTCTCCTACTGCCCACAAAACAAAGGGGACAGCTTTGAGCTACAAAAGGACTTAAATCGTTTCTTTAGAACTTTAAAACTTAAAAGCTTTTTTTCTGAAATGCCTGATGTTGTTAGTGGTGGGAAGAGTGATGTTCACACTATAACTGATAGAGCATTGAATTTGAACATACTAGGTCTTTCTAATAAAAGTGTATTTACACCTGTGCAGGTAAATCCTGGGGTACAAACATATATACAACTGGTACAAAATGATATTGTAGCTTTGGATAAAAAAACTGGGTCGCATAATAATTATTTAAAGTACAATAAGAATTTTACATCTAAGGATAAATGTGCTTTGGATAATTTGAATAAAAACAAACAATTGGTGGTGAAAAGTGCGGATAAGGGTGGGTCAATTGTTTTATTGGACAAAAAATATTATGTCCAAGAAATTAAAACACAATTATCTGATATCAATGTATATAAACAATTGACCCACAACCCTATCTTTGAGATTAAAAAGGAGATTGAGGCTTGTGTTCGATTTGCATTTAATAATGGCATTATTGATAAGGATGTGAGAAGGTTTTTACTAGAATCTGAGGACATCACTCCAGTGATGTATACTCTGCCAAAAGTGCATAAAAATCTGCAAGCACCTCCTGGCCGCCCAATTGTGGCCGGCATGGGCTCAGTATTGTCCAAGGTATCAATATATTTGGATAAGGTTCTTAGACCTTTTGTTAATTCTAATTCATATATCCAGGATACACGAGATTTTTTAGCCAAATTGCGTGATTTGCATCTAGGGGATAATAAATGCATTCTTTTTAGTCTAGATGTGACATCGCTGTATACAGCTATCACACATGAGGCAGGGATTGGAGCAGTAGAGAAAGTTTTGAGTGAATCTGATAGATACACCACATCACAGGCAGAATTTATTTTGCAGTTACTTAATATTATTTTAAGGTGTAATTATTTTCTTTTTGAGGACAATTATTATCTTCAGCTCCAAGGGACCGCCATGGGTTCCAATGTCGCCCCCACATACGCAAATATTTTTATGAATATGTTTGAGGAACATTTTGTTTATAACAATCCTTTATTTTTATCATATGGCGCCACCTGGTGGCGCTATATTGATGATGTGTTTGGGGTGTGGGGGGGGGGCGACATTGGAACCCTGGTAAATTTTGTGAATGAATTAAATGCAGCAACTAGTCACATCAGATTTAAGTTAGTCTTTAGTGAGGAGAGTGTTGTATTTCTGGACACAGTTGTGTCAAAGTGTAAATCAGGTCTAACTGTGGACCTTCATAGGAAAGACACAGATTGCAACACTCTCCTACACTATAAAAGTGCACACCCCCCTTCACTGGTAAGATCTTTACCCAGGAGCCAGTTTTTACGTGTAAGGCGTATTGTGTCTGATGAAACATTGGTTAAAGACAGGCTTAAAGAAATGGGGGATCGCTTCCTACAAAGGGGGTATCCATGTGAATTAATTGAGACTGAATTTAGGAATGCATTAAATACCCCTAGAGAGTTGTTATTGGAAAAGAAAAAACCTTTGATGGATGATAATAAAAAAAGCCCTAGACTAGTGTTTGTAAGTCAATTTGCCCCTTGGAATCAACAGGTTATGAAGATTATTCGTAGGCATTGGCACATTTTGAGCACGTGTAATCCTAATATTCAAGAATTTAAGATTCCCCCTATGCCAGCTTTTAAACGAGGAAAAAACATAAAAGATGTTCTGGTACGGGCAGATATTGGTCCATCTAAGAGACCAGTTCAAACTTATTTTGGGAAGAAAAATCTGGGTAGTTTTCCCTGCTTAGGGTGCTCAAATTGCAACAGTATTATTAAAGGGCCAACATTTAGTCATCCAAGTACTGGCAAAAAATATTTCATTAAGGGACATTATACCTGTAATACTGATTTTGTGATATATTTGATTAAATGCCCATGTGGGCTGGGTTATGTGGGCGAGACCACCCAGTGCGTCAAAGAACGCATAGTTCAACATAAAAGTAGTATTAGAACCAATAAAAAGGATGCCCCAGTTGCCCATCATTTTTTGTCTGCAGGGCATAATTTAAGCCAATTAAGGTTCCAGATTTTGGAACAAGTACAACATCCTAGAAGAGGGGGTGATAGAATTAAATTGTTACAAAAACGTGAAGCATATTGGATTTATGAATTAGGGACATTATCTCCAGGGGGCATGAATAAAGAATTAGATTGGTCAATTTTTCTGTAGAAATCAAATTTTTATTAAATAAAATGTTTACATCTATCTTTGCTAAAATATAGTGTAAAGGAATAAGTTAAAATCATACACTGCCTGAGAGTCTGCACTGTACATTGATATATTTTAGACTATGTATTAATTCATTGCTGGATAAGTAATAGTTAAATTAAAATTATTTAGATAAGTGTGATGTTTGTAGTTGACCACATGGGGGCAACATTCGGTTGTTAATGTTATACCTGACTTTTCAGGTGTTACAATTAGCTGTGCAGGTGTGACTTATTTTGGGTATATAAGAAGTGAATCAGTGTCTGTTTGTTATGCAAGATTAAGGACTTGTGTCCGAAACGTTGCTGATTTTTTGATCTTGGCTCAATAAAGTAAACTATTCATTGAACTTGGTGGTGCGACTACTATCTCTTGTCCCATAGAAAACAATGGGGCTGCGTTAAGAGCTGAACGCTGCTTTTTTGCAGCTCAAACAGCCCCATTGTTTTCTATGGGGATATCGTGCACGAGCACGTTTTTGAAGCTGGCCGCGTCCGTAAGCACCGCTGGTATCTAGAGTTGCAGTGGCGTTAAATTATGCTCTACGCTCCCTTTTTGGAGCCTAACGCACTGAAAACCCAGCCATTCTGTGAACTCTAAATACCAGCGGTATTTAAAAGGTGCGGAAGAAAAAAAGCATGCGTAGCTAACGCACCCCTTTGGCCGCCAAACTCTAAATCTAGCCGTCTGTTTTTTTGTATGTGCGCAGTAATTAGAGCAATGATTGCATAATTCTAATATATATGATAGATTTTATGCCAAGGAATTTTCACTCGCAGCACTCCTCTTATAACAAACGGCCCACAAACAAATCGAAGTTGAAACACAGTGACCTTATTATTGTTTTTGTTCTTTACAGAAAACTAAGCATCGTTAATTGCTGCTACATATTTTTTTATTAATTTTTTATATGCATGCACTGTATTATATTTGAGATAACAATCTCTTTTTGCTGAACTTTTTAATATATAATTAAAAGATTTTTAATATAATATTTTGTGTATAAGAAATGTACTTGCTGAACATAGCGCTGGTTTCTTTTGTTAAGTAATTCTTTTATTGAATATATAAATAATAACAGCAGTTCCGCAATCAGTTAAATAACCAATATTATCATTTACGTATATAAAAAAATAACGTCTCTATAAGAAGATTTTGTAATTTATACTAGGTGGTGCTCTCTAATATATTTTGAATATACATATATTCTGTATATATTAGACATGTGCGTTTCGTTTCTGAAAAATTTGGATGCATCCAAATTTCCAAATAGGCACATCACGAAAAATTCATAAAGATTCTGAAAATTAATAAATTAGTTTCCGAATTTTCGGATCTATTATTCATTTTCAGAATTTTTCATTGTTTCTAAACCGCAGTTCCCCGACACTAAGTCTATAATAAAGCTATTAACCCCTAAACCACTGTTCCCCAATGTCGCCAACACTAACTAAACTTATTAACCTCTAAACCACCACCCCAAAACATTACCGACATGAACTAAACATATTAACCCCTAAACCACCCTTCCCAAACATCGCCCCCACTAAATAAAGCTATTAACCCCTAAACTGCACCCCCCCCACATCGCCAACACTACCTAAACATTTTAACCACTAAACCGAACCCCCCCACACATTGCCAACACGAACTAAACCTATTAACCCCTAAACTGCACTCCCCCACATCGCCAACACTAACTAAACCTATTAACCCCTAAACCGCCAGCCCCCACATCGCAACAACCTAAATTAAACTATATTAACCCCTAAAGCTCACATCCCCTAACTTTAAACCTATCCCTAACCATAACCCTAACCCTAAACCTAACACCCCCTAACTTTAACATAATTAAAAATAGACCTAAATTAAAATAACAATTATAAACTAAATAAATAGTATACCTATTTAAAACTAAATACAAAGTAACCTACCTGTGAAATAAAACGTCAGCTAGCTATAATATAACTAATAGTTATAATGTAGCTAGCTTAGGTTTTATTTTTATTTCACAGGTAAGTTTGTATTTATTTTGAATAGGTAGACTATTTAGTAAATAGTTATTAACTATTTACTAACTACCTAGTTAAAATAAATACAAACTTACCTGTGAAATAAAAGTAAAACCTAAGCTGCCTTACACTAAAACCTAACATTACAAAATAAAAAACTACCATTACAAAATTAAAAAAACTAACCATTACAAAAAATAAAAAATTATCCAAAACAATAATAATTATTCCTATTCTAACACCCCAAAATAAAAAAACCTAATCTATAATAAACTACCAAGAGTTTAAGAGTTTAGAGAAGAGGAATATTACTATCTTAGTAGTGCTTATACGTTCCCCAACAAAATTAACTCCTATCTCTAGGGAGGAAAATTATCTTTCCTTCATCAGAATCATAAAGGAGTGGGGGGGTGCTCAATATCCTGTATTAACATAGAAATATGAGAAGAAGAAATGGATATACCTGAGCACTCAAAATAGGCTAATAGGAATTGATGATATAAGTAGATGTGTAGGACTGGGTTATATCTACATAAAACATAACTTTTATTAAATTCAATAAAAACTTTTGTATATAGGTGATAAACATTCACTCCGTGTGTTGTGTATTAAAAATAAAATAAAAAAATGAATGCTGCAGTGCCAAATAATGGCCGTACAAATTATGTCAAGTGGGTAGCTGGTAGTCTCAGATGTTATGGAGTGCTTAGCATTAGCAACAATGGTTAGTCCAATACCAGGAGGGAAGATACACTTCCACAAATTATTATGCTAAGTACAGAGCTCAGCCATTGTGAGCCTGAATTAGCATCGCAAGTTCTGTATATGGTTACACATTAGGGTTGGACTGTAAGGAAGTCTATCTGAATTCAATGTCAGGACAGGGTCCAACACTGGTAGAGTGTAAATACTATACTGCTATCATGTATATGTTGCTAAGAACAATTATTCCCACAAGACCTGTGTGTGTGGATGGTGCATCTGGCAGGGGTGTACCACAAAATGCTCACGGATTGCACAAGAAACTAATCTAAAAAGAGGATTGACCTCGCACAAATTATCTAGCTAGTGCAATACTGGAGCGGTACTACACCCTGTCAGAGTCCCATACTACGTATCTTAATGTTAGACAATTATATACTAGTGACCGCAATGAAGTTCCACATATATGCCCAGAAAAGGGCTAAATAAGTCTATGGAATATTATGTAATAAGTATATAATGCGGCTAGGCTTATCCCAATTATACACACACAAGCGTTATAATACTGTCAGCATTCAAATCGAGCGCCTGATGCGCATTTCGCCACCTCCGTGGCTTTCTCAAAGGCTAACCCGTCCTGCCTCCACTCGAGCGGTTAAATACCGCTCAGAGCCAATCACGGGTGAGTAAACATACACACCCTCTAACGGCTGGCCAATCACATATCGTCTACCCGATAGGGTAGAGGTCCGTCACATGACTTCTAATACAGACGAAAATGGGCGTGATCCATCACGCGAGTAGGCATCCGCAATAGCTAATATTATCTTGGGATATAAGTTATTCCCATAGGTTGTTTATGTTACTCGTAGCATTGCCATAGCAATCGGGCATATTAATATTAATCTGTATTGGGTACAGGAGATAATAGCTCTTAACCCAGAGTATCATTACAAGTGTTTCGTTGCCTCTATTGCTATGATGATGGCTCATATTCAATTGCAACATATCGATAACCTGATAGTAGTGTTGCTACAGAATGTAACATGTTCATTTGTAAAGCTGTATCACATAGACTTAGGGTGTGTGAATCCTGTATCATAGTAGTAGTGATGGTATACATAGGGCCGACATTTCAGCCCACACCACTTCAATTAGAAGATGTTATGTAGTGGTTGAATTTATTATGGAGCCTGAGATAGGGAAATGGACACATATATCTATTGCCCTTTGCAATTATTAGAGGTGTTATGTTTTAATTCAGGTCATATGCCTAAAGACTATAGTTGTGTTCATATTTTATTGCTGCAGCAACAAAGTGGATATCGTACACAACGATCATCAACCTTAATGCTAAAACTTAGTACTCTTAATGAAATCGTACTTCACATTCTAAAGGAAGGAGTTATACCCATCTTGTTCATTAATACCTGCTGGGGCTAAAGTATTTAACCAAAATATCCAGCGGCACTCTGCTTGTAGCAGCATATTTTCTACATTCCCTGCTCTGATCCCAGGCTTGATTACTTGTAATACCGATATTTTCAATTCTGGTTTTGTGCTGTGATTTCTTAAGTAGTGTTTAGCTACTGGGGTTAGATTCTTGCCCTTCTCTTGATCTTTAAGGCAGTTTTTAATACTACTGATATGCTCACCCAGTCGTGTACGTAGTTCCCTAGTAGTGATCCCAATATATCTTTTGCCACATTTGCATAGCAGACAGTACACAACATTTTTAGTTTTGCAATTTGCAAATGCAAGCATACGTTTAATGCTTCCTGTTCGTGTCTTATATTCTCTTTCATTAGATATGTACTGGCAAAAACTGCAAGTGCCACAAGCATATGTTCCGCATATATATTTATTTGTTTTCCTTTTTGTAAAATGGCTTTTAACCAACAGGCTACCTATTGTTGGTGCTCTTCTCCAGCTTGTCTTTATTCTATCACCTACAAATGGTGATAAGTCTTTGTCAGACTTCAGAATTCCACTATGTTTATTCAAGATATTTGAGATTTTGTCATGGTTATTATTATAGGTAGTTACAAATCTGACTTCCTTTTCAGCAGTTTTTATCTTCTTTTTAGGAATCAAAAGTGTATCCCTAGGTGTTCTTTTCGCTCTCTGGTAAGCTTTGCGTATTACTTTTCGACTGTATCCTCTCTCCTTCAGTCGTTGTTTCAATTCTCTTGCTCTCTCATTAAAGACTTCAAAGTCCGTACAGTTTCTCCTTATTCTGAGGAATTCTCCTGTGGGGATAGCATTTTTGGTTCCTCTGGTATGGCAACTATCGTATTGGAGAATTGAGTTAGTAGCTGTTTCCTTCCTAAACAGATCAGTTTTTATGTAATTGTTCTCATCTCTATAGATATTAATGTCCAGAAATTCCACTTTGTTTCTGTTTATGTGGTATGTTAGTTTCAGATTGATGTCGTTCTCATTAAGTTTGGTAATAAATTCCTTAAACATCTCTTCACTGCCCGTCCATATTATGAAGAGATCATCTATGTATCGACACCACATATTTACATGATCAGTATATTCAGACATACTGTCAGTGAAAACATATACACTCTCCCACCACCCTAAATAGATGTTGGCATAGGTGGGGGCGCAGGATGACCCCATGGCGGTGCCCTGGATTTGCAAATAGAAATTGTCATTAAACACAAAGTAATTGTGCGTTAGTACAAATTGCAGTAGTTTAATCACAAATTTATTTCTCTCAGACCTGTCGTTGGATTGCATACTTAGGAAAAATTCAACCGCTTTCAATCCGAATTCATGTTTTATGGAAGTATAGAGCGATTCAACATCACAAGTGACCAGGCAAGAATCTTGTTCAAGTATTAGATCATTTATTTTGCTCAATACATCCATGGTGTCCCTTGTGTAAGATGGTAATGCCATACTATCTCTCTCAAATACAGATCCAAGAATTTGCTTCCTTGTTCACACAGGCTGTTTATGCTAGACACAATAGGTCTACCTGGTGGTGATTCTTTATTTTTGTGGATTTTTGGTAAGAAATAGATAGTAGCAATCCTTGGATTCTTGACTTGTAGGAACGAATGTTCCTTAACACTGATTAGATTGTCTGCCTTTGCTTCATTGATCAGTTTAAGGTAGTCATTCAGGAATTGAGATGTTGGATTGGAAAAAAGGGATTTATAGCATTTCCGGTCTTTTAATTGTCTATTGGCTTCATTAATGTATTTGTCTTTCCCCCAGATTACAATATTTCCTCCTTTGTCCGATGGTTTGATGATCACATCATCCCATGAACTGATTTCTTTTAAAGCCTCTTCTTCTTTCTTAGTGATGTTTCTTACTTTTATATCTGGTAATTCTAAGAAGTCATTCATGACCATTCTCAAAAATACCTCAACTTGTGGTACCTTCGAGGTTGGTGGCATATATTGGGATCCAACGACAGGTCTGAGAGAAATAAATTTGTGATTAAACTACTGCAATTTGTACTAACGCACAATTACTTTGTGTTTAATGACAATTTCTATTTGCAAATCCAGGGCACCGCCATGGGGTCATCCTGCGCCCCCACCTATGCCAACATCTATTTAGGGTGGTGGGAGAGTGTATATGTTTTCACTGACAGTATGTCTGAATATACTGATCATGTAAATATGTGGTGTCGATACATAGATGATCTCTTCATAATATGGACGGGCAGTGAAGAGATGTTTAAGGAATTTATTACCAAACTTAATGAGAACGACATCAATCTGAAACTAACATACCACATAAACAGAAACAAAGTGGAATTTCTGGACATTAATATCTATAGAGATGAGAACAATTACATAAAAACTGATCTGTTTAGGAAGGAAACAGCTACTAACTCAATTCTCCAATACGATAGTTGCCATACCAGAGGAACCAAAAATGCTATCCCCACAGGAGAATTCCTCAGAATAAGGAGAAACTGTACGGACTTTGAAGTCTTTAATGAGAGAGCAAGAGAATTGAAACAACGACTGAAGGAGAGAGGATACAGTCGAAAAGTAATACGCAAAGCTTACCAGAGAGCGAAAAGAACACCTAGGGATACACTTTTGATTCCTAAAAAGAAGATAAAAACTGCTGAAAAGGAAGTCAGATTTGTAACTACCTATAATAATAACCATGACAAAATCTCAAATATCTTGAATAAACATAGTGGAATTCTGAAGTCTGACAAAGACTTATCACCATTTGTAGGTGATAGAATAAAGACAAGCTGGAGAAGAGCACCAACAATAGGTAGCCTGTTGGTTAAAAGCCATTTTACAAAAAGGAAAACAAATAAATATATATGCGGAACATATGCTTGTGGCACTTGCAGTTTTTGCCAGTACATATCTAATGAAAGAGAATATAAGACACGAACAGGAAGCATTAAACGTATGCTTGCATTTGCAAATTGCAAAACTAAAAATGTTGTGTACTGTCTGCTATGCAAATGTGGCAAAAGATATATTGGGATCACTACTAGGGAACTACGTACACGACTGGGTGAGCATATCAGTAGTATTAAAAACTGCCTTAAAGATCAAGAGAAGGGCAAGAATCTAACCCCAGTAGCTAAACACTACTTAAGAAATCACAGCACAAAACCAGAATTGAAAATATCGGTATTACAAGTAATCAAGCCTGGGATCAGAGCAGGGAATGTAGAAAATATGCTGCTACAAGCAGAGTGCCGCTGGATATTTTGGTTAAATACTTTAGCCCCAGCAGGTATTAATGAACAAGATGGGTATAACTCCTTCCTTTAGAATGTGAAGTACGATTTCATTAAGAGTACTAAGTTTTAGCATTAAGGTTGATGATCGTTGTGTACGATATCCACTTTGTTGCTGCAGCAATAAAATATGAACACAACTATAGTCTTTAGGCATATGATCTGAATTAAAACATAACACCTCTAATAATTGCAAAGGGCAATAGATATATGTGTCCATTTCCCTATCTCAGGCTCCATAATAAATTCAACCACTACATAACATCTTCTAATTGAAGTGGTGTGGGCTGAAATGTCGGCCCTATGTATACCATCACTACTACTACGATACAGGATTCACACACCCTAAGTCTATGTGATACAGCTTTACAAATGAACATGTTACATTCTGTAGCAACACTACTATCAGGTTATCGATATGTTGCAATTGAATATGAGCCATCATCATAGCAATAGAGGCAACGAAACACTTGTAATGATACTCTGGGTTAAGAGCTATTATCTCCTGTACCCAATACAGATTAATATTAATATGCCCGATTGCTATGGCAATGCTACGAGTAACATAAACAACCTATGGGAATAACTTATATCCCAAGATAATATTAGCTATTGCGGATGCCTACTCGCGTGATGGATCACGCCCATTTTCGTCTGTATTAGAAGTCATGTGACGGACCTCTACCCTATCGGGTAGACGATATGTGATTGGCCAGCCGTTAGAGGGTGTGTATGTTTACTCACCCGTGATTGGCTCTGAGCGGTATTTAACCGCTCGAGTGGAGGCAGGACGGGTTAGCCTTTGAGAAAGCCACGGAGGTGGCGAAATGCGCATCAGGCGCTCGATTTGAATGCTGACAGTATTATAACGCTTGTGTGTGTATAATTGGGATAAGCCTAGCCGCATTATATACTTATTACATAATATTCCATAGACTTATTTAGCCCTTTTCTGGGCATATATGTGGAACTTCATTGCGGTCACTAGTATATAATTGTCTAACATTAAGATACGTAGTATGGGACTCTGACAGGGTGTAGTACCGCTCCAGTATTGCACTAGCTAGATAATTTGTGCGAGGTCAATCCTCTTTTTAGATTAGTTTCTTGTGCAATCCGTGAGCATTTTGTGGTACACCCCTGCCAGATGCACCATCCACACACACAGGTCTTGTGTGAATAATTGTTCTTAGCAACATATACATGATAGCAGTATAGTATTTACACTCTACCAGTGTTGGACCCTGTCCTGACATTGAATTCAGATAGACTTCCTTACAGTCCAACCCTAATGTGTAACCATATACAGAACTTGCGATGCTAATTCAGGCTCACAATGGCTGAGCTCTGTACTTAGCATAATAATTTGTGGAAGTGTATCTTCCCTCCTGGTATTGGACTAACCATTGTTGCTAATGCTAAGCACTCCATAACATCTGAGACTACCAGCTACCCACTTGACATAATTTGTACGGCCATTATTTGGCACTGCAGCATTCATTTTTTTATTTTATTTTTAATACACAACACACGGAGTGAATGTTTATCACCTATATACAAAAGTTTTTATTGAATTTAATAAAAGTTATGTTTTATGTAGATATAACCCAGTCCTACACATCTACTTATATCATCAATTCCTATTAGCCTATTTTGAGTGCTCAGGTATATCCATTTCTTCTTCTCATATTTCTATGTTAATACAGGATATTGAGCACCCCCCCACTCCTTTATGATTCTGATGAAGGAAAGATAATTTTCCTCCCTAGAGATAGGAGTTAATTTTGTTGGGGAACGTATAAGCACTACTAAGATAGTAATATTCCTCTTCTCTAAACTCTTAAACTAATTATATCTATCCGCTGTTTAGGACAGCATTCTGAGGAACAACTTAGCTAACGCAAATACTTACCTAAGAAGGCAAGTAACTGGCCTAGTCACTAAGATACACAATAAAAATGACGCATAGTCTGTCACAAGACTTTAAAAACAGACAAGATCAGAGACTGAAAGATATAGATAAAACCTTCGCTCTGGCATGTGACACTGAAACTGCCACCAACACAATAATAGAAAATTGGGAAGAGGGTCTAAAATCCTTGAATTACTTGATTAAAAAACACACGCGCTCTTTTTGGAATAAGAGCGCGTATGATAAATACCTGGCCAAGCATATCATACCCAGAGGACTTAGAGTACGCCTCTTTCCTACCTTCTCTTTTCACATCGATAGTTACAAGGACAGATGGGAGCAGGCACTGATTAACTGCTCCGAAATTTTAGTTGTGATTCTATCTGACTATGAAACTGAAGTCATGTCAGAATTGGACAAAGAAATCAGTGAATACAATGTGAAATTGCAAAAATTTGAAACACTTGATAAATTTAAGGAATCATACAAAGAGATGAGAGAGGAGCTAGACAAGAGAGAAAAAGAGATAATACAGACTAAGTGCTCTAAGATGAAGAGAGATATGATAGACTTTGAGAAAGGGAGGATATTCACATGGGATGATAAGCAACCGAGACGGAGACCACCCAATAGCCTGCCCCCACCCAAGACGACACACCAATCAGATTGTGAGTCGTCGGCAGTGGAGGACAGTGATTCTGAAAGCAACACCAATAGACCAGGTACGAGTAGTTTTTTAGGAAGGGATATGACACATTTAGACAAAGATACGAGAGACCCACCAGAAGGGGCAAAAAAAGAAAACAGGACCCTACGAGATCGGGCACGGTGGGGGTACAGATCAGACAACGGGTACAGGAGAAGAGAGGATTGGGGGAAGCGCCCGAGGTGGTAAATGGGGATGATAATAAACTACAAGTTATCAACCTAACACAAAGAACAATTACAGAAATACAAACCCTTGTTCTCTCTAGAGGTCTATCCTTTTCTCCATCCCCCCCCTTGGACAAATTTGATTTAATTAAGGATCTACACCTTTACTGTAGAAAATTAGTACTAAAGAAAATGTACAGTACTCATGAGGACAACTTGACTTCAGATCTCCAAACACTAGATACTCTGATTGAATTACTAAATGAGAATGAAGGAACTGAAACAAACAGAAATGATAAGTTTCTTGACAAACAAATTAGACTTAAATCCCAATATATGCCACCAACCTCGAAGGTACCACAAGTTGAGGTATTTTTGAGAATGGTCATGAATGACTTCTTAGAATTACCAGATATAAAAGTAAGAAACATCACTAAGAAAGAAGAAGAGGCTTTAAAAGAAATCAGTTCATGGGATGATGTGATCATCAAACCATCGGACAAAGGAGGAAATATTGTAATCTGGGGGAAAGACAAATACATTAATGAAGCCAATAGACAATTAAAAGACCGGAAATGCTATAAACCCCTTTTTTCCAATCCAACATCTCAATTCCTGAATGACTACCTTAAACTGATCAATGAAGCAAAGGCAGACAATCTAATCAGTGTTAAGGAACATTCGTTCCTACAAGTCAAGAATCCAAGGATTGCTACTATCTATTTCTTACCAAAAATCCACAAAAATAAAGAATCACCACCAGGTAGACCTATTGTGTCTAGCATAAACAGCCTGTGTGAACAAGGAAGCAAATTCTTGGATCTGTATTTGAGAGAGATAGTATGGGCATTACCATCTTACACAAGGGACACCATGGATGTATTGAGCAAAATAAATGATCTAATACTTGAACAAGATTCTTGCCTGGTCACTTGTGATGTTGAATCGCTCTATACTTCCATAAAACATGAATTCGGATTGAAAGCGGTTGAATTTTTCCTAAGTATGCAATCCAACGACAGGTCTGAGAGAAATAAATTTGTGATTAAACTACTGCAATTTGTACTAACACACAATTACTTTGTGTTTAATGACAATTTCTATTTGCAAATCCAGGGCACCGCCATGGGGTCATCCTGCGCCCCCACCTATGCCAACATCTATTTAGGGTGGTGGGAGAGTGTATATGTTTTCACTGACAGTATGTCTGAATATACTGATCATGTAAATATGTGGTGTCGATACATAGATGATCTCTTCATAATATGGACGGGCAGTGAAGAGATGTTTAAGGAATTTATTACCAAACTTAATGAGAACGACATCAATCTGAAACTAACATACCACATAAACAGAAACAAAGTGGAATTTCTGGACATTAATATCTATAGAGATGAGAACAATTACATAAAAACTGATCTGTTTAGGAAGGAAACAGCTACTAACTCAATTCTCCAATACGATAGTTGCCATACCAGAGGAACCAAAAATGCTATCCCCACAGGAGAATTCCTCAGAATAAGGAGAAACTGTACGGACTTTGAAGTCTTTAATGAGAGAGCAAGAGAATTGAAACAACGACTGAAGGAGAGAGGATACAGTCGAAAAGTAATACGCAAAGCTTACCAGAGAGCGAAAAGAACACCTAGGGATACACTTTTGATTCCTAAAAAGAAGATAAAAACTGCTGAAAAGGAAGTCAGATTTGTAACTACCTATAATAATAACCATGACAAAATCTCAAATATCTTGAATAAACATAGTGGAATTCTGAAGTCTGACAAAGACTTATCACCATTTGTAGGTGATAGAATAAAGACAAGCTGGAGAAGAGCACCAACAATAGGTAGCCTGTTGGTTAAAAGCCATTTTACAAAAAGGAAAACAAATAAATATATATGCGGAACATATGCTTGTGGCACTTGCAGTTTTTGCCAGTACATATCTAATGAAAGAGAATATAAGACACGAACAGGAAGCATTAAACGTATGCTTGCATTTGCAAATTGCAAAACTAAAAATGTTGTGTACTGTCTGCTATGCAAATGTGGCAAAAGATATATTGGGATCACTACTAGGGAACTACGTACACGACTGGGTGAGCATATCAGTAGTATTAAAAACTGCCTTAAAGATCAAGAGAAGGGCAAGAATCTAACCCCAGTAGCTAAACACTACTTAAGAAATCACAGCACAAAACCAGAATTGAAAATATCGGTATTACAAGTAATCAAGCCTGGGGAATAACTTATATCCCAAGATAATATTAGCTATTGCGGATGCCTACTCGCGTGATGGATCACGCCCATTTTCGTCTGTATTAGAAGTCATGTGACGGACCTCTACCCTATCGGGTAGACGATATGTGATTGGCCAGCCGTTAGAGGGTGTGTATGTTTACTCACCCGTGATTGGCTCTGAGCGGTATTTAACCGCTCGAGTGGAGGCAGGACGGGTTAGCCTTTGAGAAAGCCATGGAGGTGGCGAAATGCGCATCAGGCGCTCGATTTGAATGCTGACAGTATTATAACGCTTGTGTGTGTATAATTGGGATAAGCCTAGCCGCATTATATACTTATTACATAATATTCCATAGACTTATTTAGCCCTTTTCTGGGCATATATGTGGAACTTCATTGCGGTCACTAGTATATAATTGTCTAACATTAAGATACGTAGTATGGGACTCTGACAGGGTGTAGTACCGCTCCAGTATTGCACTAGCTAGATAATTTGTGCGAGGTCAATCCTCTTTTTAGATTAGTTTCTTGTGCAATCCGTGAGCATTTTGTGGTACACCCCTGCCAGATGCACCATCCACACACACAGGTCTTGTGGGAATAATTGTTCTTAGCAACATATACATGATAGCAGTATAGTATTTACACTCTACCAGTGTTGGACCCTGTCCTGACATTGAATTCAGATAGACTTCCTTACAGTCCAACCCTAATGTGTAACCATATACAGAACTTGCGATGCTAATTCAGGCTCACAATGGCTGAGCTCTGTACTTAGCATAATAATTTGTGGAAGTGTATCTTCCCTCCTGGTATTGGACTAACCATTGTTGCTAATGCTAAGCACTCCATAACATCTGAGACTACCAGCTACCCACTTGACATAATTTGTACGGCCATTATTTGGCACTGCAGCATTCATTTTTTTATTTTATTTTTAATACACAACACACGGAGTGAATGTTTATCACCTATATACAAAAGTTTTTATTGAATTTAATAAAAGTTATGTTTTATGTAGATATAACCCAGTCCTACACATCTACTTATATCATCAATTCCTATTAGCCTATTTTGAGTGCTCAGGTATATCCATTTCTTCTTCTCATATTTCTAAACTACCAAGAGCCCTTAAATGGGCCTTTTGTAGGGCATTGCCCTTAAGAAATCATCTCTTTTCCTACAAAAGAAAAACAAACACCCCCTAACAGTATACAAAACCCCACCCCCCAAACCCACAAAATAAAAATAAAGTAAAACCTAATCTACCCCTGCCCTGAAAAGGGCCTTTGTATAGGCATTGCCCTTAAAAGAGCATGCAGCTCTTTTGCTGCCCATTAAAAATAAAAAATTGTCTATTCTAAAAAAAAAAAACACCCCAAAACGAAAAAAATACATTACACAAAATAACAAGTGAACTATCCAAAATAATAACAAATATTCCTATTCTAATATCCATTTAAAAAAACACCCCAAAATTAAAGAAACCTAATCCTATAATATAAAAGGCCAAGTGTGTTTGTCCGAAGCTGTCATGTGCAGTAGAGACAGTGCGAGGACAAACACACCTGTCCTTCTACATACTGACCTCCAGGAATCTGGACCGGGTGTGAGCTGTGGATGGGGCCGATTGTGACGTGGGTGGGGCCGGGCATGACACAGGCGTGGCTGGATGGGGCTGGGCGTGATTCAGACGGGGATGGGTGTGCCATGGGCGGGGCCATGAGAGAGCTCAAAGAGGAGGGGATAGAGAGAGAGCAAAAGGGGGGTATAGAGAGAGCAAAAGAGAGGGAGAGAGACAGCAAAAGAGAGGGGGACAGAGAGAGCAAAAGAGAGGGAGGAGAGAGCAAAAGAGAGGGGAAGAGAAAGCGCAAAAGAGAGGGAGGAAAAGAGAGGTGGACAGAGAGAGCAAAAGAGAGGGGGGAGAGAGAGAGAACAAAAGAGAGGGGGAGAGAGAGAGAACAAAAGAGAAGGGAGAGAGAGCAAAAGAGAGGGGAGAGAGAGCAAAAGAGAGGGGGAGAGCACAAAAAGAAAGGGGGGAGAGAGAGAGCATGCAAAAGAGAGGGGGGAAGAGAGGGGGAGAGAGAGAGCAAAAGAGAGGGGGAGAGAGAGCAAAAGAGGCGGAGAGAGAGAGCAAAAGAGAAGGAGGAAAGCACAAAAAAGAGGGGAGAGACAGCACAAAAGAGAGGGGGGAAAGAGGGGGGAAGAGAGAGAGCAAAAGAGAGGGGGAGAGAGCATAAGAGAGGAGGGAGAGAGAGAGAGAGCACAAGAGAGGAGAGTGATCACAAAATCGAGGTGGAGAAAGGGGAAAATAGAGGGGAGAGAGAGCAAAAGAGAGGAAAGAGAGAGAGCAAAATAGAGGAGGGGAGAGAGAGCAAAAGAGAGGAGGGGAGATAGAGCAAAAGAGAGAGGGAGAGACAGCAAAAGAGAGGGGGAGAGAGCAAAAGAGAGGGGAGAGAGAGAGAGCACAAAAGAGAGGGGGAGAACCCAAAAGAGAGGTGGATAGAGAGCGTAAAAGAGAGGGCAGAAAAGAGAGGGGGAGAGAGAGAGCAAAAGAGAGGGGGGAGAGAGAGCAAAAGAGAGGGGGAGAGAGCAAAATAGAGAAAGGGGGAAAGAGAGAGCAGAAGAGAGGGGGAGAGAGAGAGAGCAAAAGAGAAGGGGGAATGAGCAAAATAGAGGAGGGAATAGAGAGAGCGCAAGGGGTGGAACCGCTGTACTGCAAAAAATGACCCGTGTACCAATAGCCCTTAAAAGGGCCTTTTGTAGGGCATTACCCTAAAGCAATTAGCTCTTTTTCTAAACATAAACACAAAGACCCACTAACATTACAAACCTCCATCCCCCCCAACCCACAAAATAAAATCTATCTAAAAAAAAACTAATCTACCCATTGCCCTGAAAAGGGCATTTGTATGGGCATTCAGCTCTTTTTACTGCCCTTAAAAGGGCATTCAGCTCTTTTAAGAGTGCCCATTACCCCAATCTAAAAAAAAACACCCCAAAAAAACTTAAAAAAAACCTAATACTAAACCCTCTTTAGGTACTCACAGTTGCTGAAGTACTGCTTGAATGATCTTCATCCCGGCGGCTCAATCTTCATCCAGGCGGCTCTACCTTCATCCATCATGGGACCGGCATCTTCTTCATCCCTGCGGAGGCGGAGCAGTCGATGCACAGAGACGGAGGTCCATCTTCATCCAGACGGCTCCATCTTCATCCATCGAGGGACTGGCATCTTCTTCATCCTTGCGGAGGTGGAGGTCCAGATGGAGGTCCATTGATCCAACATGGAGGTCGTCTTCATGCGATTGTCCGCTGCACACTGAGGATTGAAATGCAAGGTACCCCTTTTATACTGGGGGGTACCATTGCATTCCTATTGGCTGACAAATTTGAATCATCCAAAAAGAATAAGAGCTGCTTAAATCCTATTGGCTGTTCAAATCAGCCCCAATTCTTCCCACCAAGCCAGCCATTGCCCAACGCATCCCCACCTTCCAAGATAAGCTCCAAACCCAATCCCTCCAGCCACACCCGTGAACAATTCCAAATCAGAGCTCAACACCCACGGCTGGGGAATGATAGATCTGTCATTACAATCATCCAGGAAAGCCCACCATACATTCAGATCCTCCTTATGCTGATTAGTAAGGCGCACATGATGGTGCGGTGGTTTTACCCCAGCTATGGCCAAGGATAAACGTCTTGAAAACACCCTTTCAACCAGAATGATGCGAAAAGCAAAATGAAGCTTTCCTAGCAAAGATTGCAACTCCCTTAACGCCGCCTTCTGTTTTGGCATCAGAATGAAGCCTTCAAGTCGGCAAGCTTGTCTTCTGGCAAGTTACATTCCATTCTTACCAAATCAATGCGGAGTCCCAAGAAATTCAGGGACGTACAGGGCCCTTCCGTTTTTTCCTCCACCACCGGGATTCCGAACTCCTCTGCCACTACCCGAAATGTATCCAAAAGCCACTGACACTCACTGCCATCACATTGTCCCACAAAAAGGAAGTCAACCAGGTAGTGAATGACGGATGAACATCCTGCCTGTCGCGCCACCACCTATTCAACAAAATAACTGAATTTTTCTAAATAAGAACAGAAAATTGAACAACCCATGGGCAGCGCTTAGTCTACGAAATATGATTAGTCAAAGAAACAACCCAGTAAATGGTGACAGGTCGGTTGCACTAGGAGCAGCCGGAAAGCAGCTTCCACATCTACTTTGGCCTTAAAGGGACAGTCAAGTCCAAAAAAAAAACTTTTATGAAGGGGCAGTCAAGTCCAAAAAAAACTTTATGATTTAAATAGGGCATGTAATTTTAAACAACTTTTCAATTTACTTTTATCACCAATTTTGCTTTATTCTCTTGATATTCTTAGTTGAAAGCTAAACCTAGGAGGTTCATATGCAAATTTCTGAGATCTTGAAGGCCGCCTCTAAGCTGAATGTATTTTGACCACTAGAGGGCGTTAGTTCATGTGTTTCATATTGATAACATTGAGCTTATGCATGTGAATTTACCGAGGAGTGAGCACTGATTGGCTAAAATGCTAGTCTGTCAAAAGAGCTGAAATAAGGGGGCAGTCTGCAGATGCTTAGATACAAGGTAATTACAGAGGTAAAAATTGTATTATTTTAATTGTGTTGGTTATGCAAAACTGGGGAATGGGTAATTAAGGGATTAGCTATCTTTTAAAACTGCCAATGCTGGGTCAATTCCGTCATTCACGGATGATCCTTTCGGATATGATAGATGATGTATCATCCGAAACTGACCTGCTGCCATTTTTGGTACCACCCCAAACTGTGACACCCGAAGATTTGACATTGGACACTCCCTAAAGGGGCCCGCCATCCATCCTAGCTGTACCTCCTTCCACAATTTTTCCCTCACCACTTCCGGATATTCCCTAGCAGACTTCAAATTCCCATAGACCCGTGACCCTGGTTGTTCAACAAATGGAATCCGAAAACCAGAACTAAAACCTGACAACAATAATTCTGCATCCCCTATCCTACCATACCTTTCTAACCAGGGGACCATCTTTTCTACCCTCACTGGCGTCCGGCTCTACCTTTCTTGAAACAGGTGTTTATACTTACATGTGCTACTGAATCTACACATTCCATCATTAAATTGGAAGCACAGGCCTTTCCTGATGTCCACTACCATCCCACTTGTCGATCCACTTCCATAGCTAGTTCCGGAACCACGAAAGGACTGGTTGCCCCTCAATGGCGTCATGATCTCGAGCCATATACCCATGTCTCAATCATCCCACCTCATATCCAGCCTCACTGCAATCCATTGCCTAAACTGCTCATCGTATCTTCACCAGGCCATACCCCCGTACATCCTGTAAGCAGATGAGATTTCGTCGTAATAGCAGAACAAAGCTGACCCCTTATCTTGAAATTTTTTCACGATGACGCTGGCCAATATGCAAAAAGCCCTGGACCAATTTGCAAGCATCTTTGGCAACAGGCACAACCTTCTTAATGCCTCCTCCAACACCTTCAGCCCTGTACTACCGGCCCCGGTTCCTCCAGTCACTGGGTTCCCTGCACCCATCCAGGCCCCTGCCACTGAGACAGATGTCCCCCCAGAAACCTGCGCAGACTCCTGACCCTCCACCTGTGCTATTAGCTCCTTGAGTCCTTTCAAGAGTGTCACTCGTCCTGCATCCAAACCCCCAGACACTCTAGAAGAAACAACAATCTGTGTCACCTCACCCCGAAGAAGTAGGTGTCGCCCCTGGTCAAGGTCCTGCCACCTTCTATCTCATTGTAGGGCCTGTCCCATTACTCCCAGTGCTTGTCTTCCTTCCTCCACTAGTGCCCTGGTCAATAGGCCTCCTAGATCCTGAGTGTCTCCTTGATCTGGAGCGTGACCTCTGTTGCTCCAGCCTTCCCCATGTCGGGGAGATCCGGTCCCTGTCCCTGCCTCTCCTGGGCAGCAGAGAGCATGTTCGCCCTCTGCCACATTCCGCACCCGTCTTGTAGCTCCTCCTCTCAACCCTGGCCTTGCTAGGGCTTGGCCGTCTCTCCTGCAATGTAAAAGGATCAGGCCATAAGGCGTCCTTCCGTTCCTCCCTCTCCACAGTTAGAACCCCTGTGGGAAGGCTAGTCTCCCCTGTACCCGATTGCCGTCCCCAATGGCCAGGGCCCCCTGCCCTGCCATCGGCACCCGCTGAAAAAATGTGAAGCCACTGAGCCAGGGCTACAGCATCACTCACCCTGCTCAATTCTACTGGTTCTGCCGAGGTCCCTCCTCAGCGTTGTCCTCCCCAAAGTCACTGTAACAAACTAGCAGGTGTAAGGAGTCCCCTTCCACTTCTAAAAGATCCATATTCAGGTCCTGATTTGCTGCAGTTTCTTCCGGCTCCCCTAAGTGAATAAACAAATCACATTGAAAAGTTCCTGCCTCCCCCCCTCTCATCTTGACTCCATGCCTCCCCCGCAGAATCAAAGCTGGTTTTCCAAAGCCCATGGCAGCAGGCAACAGAGGAAAAAGAGGAGGGACAAACAAAAACACAGAAAAGGCACAAAAGATGGGAAAAGGGAGAGGGAAAAAGGGGGGAGAGGAAAACCAAAAAAAAAGAAGAAAAAAGAGGTCCTGGGAGCATGGGAGGGGAGGAGTGAGCTGCCCCAGGGGAGAATGAAAGGAGGGGGGAGGCACAAAAGGAAGCCCTTTTCCCCACAACCTTAATATCCTGCTGGTGGCCCCAAGTCTCCCACCCCCCACACCTGAAGCCACAACCGCATACCCATGCTTCCCCACTGCGAACCCATGAGGTCTCCCTATATGCCCCAGTGGCCTGCATATTCATATCCAGAGGGCCCACAGCACAGAACACATGTCATCAGGCGGCGTCCATGTCCTAGCAACCAACTAACAACAAATAGCCTACTCGCTGATCAAAACGATACCTGTTGCAAACATAACAATAGAATTATAAACAATACTGTAACAATATACATACAACTGGTCAAGCAATGTATTTACTAATCATCAGAGGCTATCAACTATACTAGCTTCACCATCTATCAAAAAGACAAACCCTCCTAACTGTCTAGATCGATGCATTAAGCAACGATACGGTACGGACTCTGCTTATATCCACTGTATAGACCTCCTTACAGACATAGACCATTTCACCTATGCCTTAGATGGAGGTACAGCCCATCAATATGCCACGCTAACATAAGACAAAACATATAAGACTAAACAAGGCATATACATAAGAGAAATAAAATAAAGAAAAATAAAATAAATAAATAAAAATAGAAAAAAATAATAATAATAATAATAATAAAATTCCAAAAATCAAAACAAAAGAAAAACAACAAAGGAGAACAACAACAAAGAAAATAAATAAATTAACAAAAAAATAAAATAAGGAATAAATAAAAATTAAACACAAAACTGAGCGAAAACGGAAAAAAATATAAACAAAAACCAAAAGGACAAAGAAAAAGGAAAAAGGCAAAATAAGACACAAAGATTGGGGAAGAGCAAGGAGAACACAAAAGGGAAGAAAGGGAAGAAAAGCATTATGCTGTATAGATACAGTAGCCCTCATAATTAGTGATGTCGCGAATAGTTCTACTACACTACACTTAAGCTAAAATTAACTCTACAAGCTGCCTACATGCTCCCTAATTAACCCCTTCACTGCTGGGCATAAAATACGTGTGGTGCGCAGTGGCATTTAGCAGCCTTCTAATTACCAATTATATGCGATGTTCGATCTGCCCCCTATTCGTCATCATTGAGTAAACTTTGACCCTGTACCTCACAGTCAGAATACACATTACAGCCAATCAGCAGCAGACCCTCCCTCCCAGACCCTACCATCTCCTGGACAGCATCCATTTTAGATTTATTTGGAATCTGCATTCTTAGTGAGAGGAGGGACAGTGTAGCTGCTGCTGATTTCAAAGGGAAATCGATAGCTAGGCTAGTGTATTCAGTGCCCACTACAGTCCTGAAGGACTCATCTGATCTCTGCTGTAAGGACAGCACCCCAAAAAGCCCTTTTTAGGGCTAGAACATCAGTCTGCTTTTTTTTTTTTTTTCTTGTGTAATCTAATTGCAGTTGCCTGCCTGCCAGCGTGTGTGTCAGGCTCACAGCGTATACTGTGCCCACTTGCCCAGTGCCACCACTCATATCTGGTGTAACAGTAGTGTACATTTAAAAAAAACAACACTTTTTTGACTGTGAAATAATAGCAGACAGCTGCCAGTACCCAAGATGGCCGCCAATAAGGCAGATGGGGAGGGTTAGAGAGCTGTTTTGGGGGGATCAGGGAGGTTGGGGGCTAAGGGAGGATGCTACACCACAGCATATGTAAATAAATTAAAATTATTTTTTTTTAAAAAACCTTTTATTTTAGTACTGGCAGACTTTCTGCCAGTACTTAAGATGGCGGGGACAATTGTGGGGTGGGGGAGGGAAGGGAGCTGTTTGGGAGGGATCATGGGGTCTGATGTGTCAGGTGGGAGGCTGATCTCTACACTAAAGCTAAAATTAACCCTACAAACTACCTAATTAACCCCTTCACTGCTAGCCATAATACACGTGTGATGCGCAGCAGCATTTAGCGGCCTTCTAATTACCAGAAAGCAATGCCAAAGTCATATATTTCTTTCTGAACAAAGGGGATCCCAGAGAAGCATTTACAACCATTTGTGCCATAATTGCACAAGCTGTTTGTAAATAATTTCAGTGAGAAACCTAAAATTGCGAAAAAATTTAAGTTTTTTTTAAATTTGATCGCATTTGGCGGTGAAATGGTGGCATTAAATATACCAAAATGGACCTAGATCAATACTTTGGGTTGTCTACTACACTACACTTAAGCTAAAATTAACTCTACAAGCTGCCTACATGCTCCCTAATTAACCCCTTCACTGCTGGGCATAAAATACGTGTGGTGCGCAGTGGCATTTAGCAGCCTTCTAATTACCAAGAAGCAACGCCAAAGCCATATAAGTCTGCTATTTCTGAACAAAGGGGATCCCAGAGAAGCATTTACAACCATTTATGCCATAATTGCATAAGTTGTTTGTAAATAATTTCTGTGAGAAACCTAAAGTTTGTGAAAAGTGAACAATTTTTTCTTTATTTGATCGCATTTGGCGGTGAAATGGTGGCATGAAATATACCAAAATGGGCCTAGATCAATATTTTGGGTTGTCTACTACACTACACTTAAGCTAAAATTAACTCTACAAGCTGCCTACATGCTCCCTAAATAACCCCTTCACTGCTTGGCATAAAACAGGTGTTGTGCGCAGTGTCATTTAGCAGCCTTCTATTTACCAAAAAGCAACGCCAAAGCCATATAAGTCTGCTATTTCTGAACAAAGGGGATCCCAGAGAAGCATTTACAACCATTTATGCCATAATTGCATAAGTTGTTTGTAAATAATTTCTGTGAGAAACCTAAAGTTTGTGAAAAAGTGAACAATTTTTTTTTATTTGATCGCATTTGGCGGTGAAATGGTGGCATGAAATATAACAAAATGGGCCTAGATCAATACTTTGGGTTGTCTACTACACTACACTTAAGCTAAAATTAACTCTACAAGCTGCCTACATGCTCACTAATTAACCCCTTCACTGCTGGGCATAAAACACATGTGGTGCGCAGTGGCATTTAGCAGCCTTCTAATTACCAAAAAGCAACGCCAAAGCTATATAAGTCTGCTATAATGGCATGTCTGCCACACAGTGTTGGGGCAAGGGTCCATCTGACCACTGATACCTGGTCTGCAAAGCATGGTCAGAGCAGGTATATCACCTACACTGCGCACTGTGAAGCGGGCGTAACCCTTACACTACCTGATTGATGCAACATCATAACTGATGTTTTAAAGCACGTTATTCCAAACAATTTAGGAATCTTAGGTGATTTATGCCCTTTATGGATTAAAACCAGACTCTGCATCAACTATGTAATTTTCCATGGAAGTTTTGCCATGGATCGCCCTCCGTCATGCCACAGTCCAGGTGTTAGTGCCCTTGAAACAACTTTTCCATCACTATTGTGGCCAGAAAGAGTCCCCGTGGGTTTTAAAATTCGCCTGCCTATTGAAGTCTATGGCGGTTCGCCCGGTTCGCCCGTTCGCAAACTTTTGTGGAAGATCTTGGGGCAACATCCTACAAAAAACTATGCCATTCCAGTTTAGTGTTCAGTTCTTTGGGGATAATGGTTTCCAATTCAAAAGTCCATCTTGTCTCCCTCTGTAAGAGTAGTTTGTTTCTATCACCACCTATATATATATATATATATATATATATATATATATATATATATATATATATATATATTGAACAGGAACAGCATAACAGGATAACATATAGAATAGCACCAAACTTCACAATAAAGCACTTTGCAAACTGTGCCAGCATAATATGTAATAGGGATGCGCATTTGGATCTTTCATGAGAATCCGGATGTGGATGTAAGCAGTGGCTCATGAATTTTGGATATTTTTGTAGCCAGATTGATTCTTGTATAAAATCCCTACACTAAGATTTGGATTTGCCGAGATTTTAGTGTGGCGATGTTTTACATGAATTAATGAAAATATCCAAATGGCACAAGTCGCTGCTTACTTCCGCATTTGGATCCTCACAAAAAGATCCAAACGTGCATCCCTAATAAGTAACAGCAGCACAGCCAGTCACAATCACAAAACTTACAACAATAAGTCAGAGTACTTATGTATGTTGGCAAATGTGGTGTACATGATGCAGTGCACAGAATGTATCTTGGGAAGCTAAATAGGGGAAACTGGACAAAAACCTTAAGGTGAATATACATAGATACTCCATTAAAAACCATAAAGTAAACATTTACTATACCCAGTTGGACACCATTTCTCTCATACTGGTCACTCCAATGGAAACCTCAAAATTAAAATACTGAAAGGGAACTTTAAAAGCACCCAAGAATGGAAAACATTTGAAATTAAAATGGTGACATATTTCAACACAATAAACACAGGACTGAATACAGATTACAGCTTTTAGTCACATTACAAAAACTTTATATAGTAAACTCCCTAACATCTGTCATGTACATGTTGACATCAGTGACTTCCTGTGCATTATATGTGAATATGTTATGTACATACAGTATATATCAGCATGCAATTCTCTGTTTTAAAGGGACATAAAACCCCAAAATGTTCTTTCACAATTCAGATAAAACAGCATTCTAATTTACTTATTTTATCAATTTTTCTTGTTATATATATCTAGATATCTCTTCAACAAAGAATAGCATGAGAACAACAGAAGTTTAATAATATAAGTAAATTGGAAACTTTTTTAACTTTTATTTTCTTCATGAATCATGAGAGAAAAAAATGGGTTTCATGTCCCTTTAAGCTTATCCAACATTTACTGCCAGTGTGTTTTTCCTGTCATTCTCAAAAAAAAACTGCACTTTCAAATCACTCTGATCTTCTGCTATTACACCCTGTAACTTATCTCACTGATCTCCCACATCTACTGTCTCCATAGCTCCTTCTTCCCAATATATCTATCAACAATTATATCATATTGATAAGTATAGCTTCAGTTCTGAAGAAGAGAGGACACTCTCTCGAAACCCTGTCCTTTACACAGCTCTACCTGGCCAGTCTACAATAATTAGAAGGGCTGATGTTATAATTCATTGTTAAAGGGACATTAAAGCCAATTTTTTTATTTTGTGATTTAGAGAGAGCATGCAATTGTAAACAACTTTCTAATTTACATCTATTATCTAATTTGCTTCATTCTCTTGATTTTCTTTGCTGAAAAGCATATCTAGATAGACTCAGAAGCTGCTGATTGGTTGCCGCACATAGATGCCTTCTGTTATTGCTCACCCATGTGCATTGCTATTTCTTAAATAAAGAAAATCTAAAGAATGAAGCAAATTAGATAATAGAAGTAAATTGGAATGTTGTTTAAAATTATATTCTCTAGCTGAATCATGAAAGAAAAAAATGTGGGTTTAATGTCCCTTTAAGCTTTAATATCACTGAATGCTAAATAATAATCAAAACAGTCACTCTAATTAAGGAATTTGATGGGATATAAAACACTACTTGTAAAATTATTATTACAAAAAGGAAGCTATGCTAATATATCTATGTGAAACACCTGGTTCCAAAATGTTACAGTCCTTTGTGTTTCTCTATTTCTAAAACTCAAATATCTGTTATTTTCACTTTTTTTTGTACCTGATCTACAATATTAGCCTTCAGAAGGGAATGAACTTTGTTACGAAACTTGTGAAAATGCTACAACATACGGTGACCATCCATACTCATCTTAATACATCTAAGAGGTTTATTTAGTCACATTTTGAAAGATCTTTTAGAGGCCAATGTAGGGCCAGCTTCCGAGTGACAAACTAATAGTTACGTGCAAGCAAAAAGGTGTTTATCATGGGTGTTTGGGTTTGTGTTGACTTTAGCGCTCATATAACATAAACACGTGAGCGCAATTTAAATTTACGCTGGAATGATTGCCCCATCCACAGAACCGTGGTTAACTGTTTTGCAAAACAAAAAATGGTACAAAACACATCAAATATACATTAAAAAGTACAATCATGATAACAATATCTATTTAAATAATTTTTACAAAAAATGCTTAAATAGTTCAAAGGGGTCAAAGATATGAGTTCTCTGGTGTTAGAAAAAAAAAAGACAGACAATGGGCTTCAACATTGAGATGCATACATATTCATGTATGTACAGTGGGGCAAAAAAGTATTTAGGCCTCGCTTCCATTGAGTCGTTAAAAATGGAGCCGTAAGCTACCGAAGCGGCCGACAGGTAAAAGTAATTTACGGCTCCATTTTAGTACCAGGTTTCCATTGAAATATTTTGCGGATAGCGTGCAGTCGCTCTTTTCGTGTAGCTGTAAGTCAAAGTTGTGTTAACGCTTCCATCTGATGTCGGATTTCTTGAAAATCAGTTAGTTGCTAAGGTAACCCGACCTTACGCTATAGAATTTACGTTTAACGTCCGTGCTCCTTACCGATCACCTCTCAAGAAAAATAAAGATACACTTATTCATATTTTTAATAATCAAATACTATTTTTTAATACAATTATATTTACCACTTCATAAATATAAGTAATATGTATAGCTGCCCTAGGCATAGGTCTAGTTTGAATTCTGTAGATATGTTCTTGCATATATTATTATATTTAAATATATACTGATATTTCTATTAGAATATAAGTTCAACTATTTCTATACATGAGACAACAATAAATATTACTTATAACAATTTATTTCTACATTAAAACACTTACATTATTTGCAAGTTTTATAATTTCAATAGAAAATAGTTCTCAAAAAGCACAATTTTCCTCTTTAACACCTAGTTGAGCTGTGTGTAATATTTCTCAATGTATCGACAGCCTCTGACAGTATATTAACGGTTTGCGCGTTCATTGGAAACCTGGTATAATTTATCGATTAAGGGCTTCTATTACTTTCTATGGGACGCGAAGATTTTTTCGGCAGCCAGAGTCCAGCTGCCGATATTGAGGTATAACGCGCCATTGGAAACAGTCGATAAACGATATTGCTTTCGACAGCATATTTAACGGTTTGCGAGTGCACGCAAACTGAATAACGACTCAATGGAAGCGAGCCCTTTGTCAGCCACCAATTGTGCAAGTTCTCCCACTTAAGAAGATGAAAGAGGCCTGTAATTTTCATCATAGGTATACCTCAATTATGAGAGACAAAATGTGGAAACAAATCCAGACAATCACATTGTCTGATTTAGAAAGAATTTATTTGCATATTATGGTGGAAAATAATTATTTGGTCACCTACAAACAAGCAAGATGTCTGGCTCTCACAGACCTGTATCTTCTTCTTTAAGAGGCTCCCCTGTCTTCCACTCATTACCTGTATTAATGGCACCTGTTTTGAACTTGTTATCAGTATAAAAGACACCTGTCCACAACCTCAAACAGTCACACTCCAAACTCCACTATGGTGAAGACCAAAGAGTTGTCGAAGGACACCAGAAACAAAATTGTAGACCTGCACCAGGCTGGGAAGACTTAATCTGCAATAGGCAAGCAACTTGGTGTGAAGAAATCAACTATGGGAGCAATAATTAGAAAATGGAAGACATACAAGACCACTGATAATCTCCCTCGATCTGGGGCTCCATGCAAGATCTCACCCCCCGTGGGGTCAAAATGATCACAAGAACGGTGAGCAAACATCCCAGAGCTGGGACCAACGTAACAACGGCTACCATCAGTAACACACTACGCCACCAGGGACTCAGATCCTGCAGTACCAGACATGTCCCCCTGCTTAAGCCAGTACATGTCCGGGCCCGTCTGAAGTATGCTAGAGAGCATTTGGATTACTTAGAAGCAGATTGGGAGAATGTCATATGGTCAGATGAAACCAAAGTAGAACTGTTTGGTAGAAACACAACTCGTTGTGTTTGGAGGAGAGAGAATGCTGAGTTGCAACCAAAGAACGCCATAACTACTGTGAAGCATGGGGGTGGCAACATCATGCTTTGGGGCTATTTCTCTGCAAAAACGGATGAATGGGGCCATGTATCGTGAGATTTTTAGTGCAAACCTCCTTCCATCAGCAAGGGCATTGAAGATGAAACGTGGCTGGGTCTTTCAGCATGACAATGATCCCAAACACACTGCCCGGGCAACAAAGGAGTGGCTTCGTAAGAAGCATTTCAAGGTCCTGGAGTGGCTTAGCCAGTCTCCAGATCTCAACCCCATAGAAAACCTTTGGAGGGAGTTGAAAGTCCGTGTTGCCCAGCGACAGCCCCAAAACATCACTGCTCTAGAGGAGGTTTGCATGCAGGCCAACATACCAGCAACAGTGTGTGACAACCTGGTGAAGACTTACAGAAAACGTTTGACCTCTTTCATTGCCAACAAAGGATATATAACAAAATATTGAGATGAACTTTTGATATTGACCAAATACTTATTTTCCACCATAATTTGCAAACAAATTCTTTCCAAATCAGACAATGTGATTGTCTGGATTTGTTTTCACATTTTGTCTCTCATAGTTGAGGTATACCTATGATGAAAATTACAGGCCTCTCTCATCTTCTTAAGTGGGAGAACTTGCACAATTGGTGGCTGACTAAATACTTTT